>NW_027396726.1:0-26951 GCF_047715775.1 Aspergillus undulatus | reverse complement strand
AAAAAAAAAAAAAAAAAAAAAAAAAAAAAAAAAAAAAAAAAAAAAAAAAAAAAAAAAAAAAAAAAAAAAAAAAGACATCAAACGCACCTAGCGCCGCAAAAAGTCCAAAAGATGCCACAACTAAATAAGAAGCAGGGGGACGGGGGTGCAATGCCAAAGGATCGAGGAGGGAGGAGATCATTGAAAAGGTTGTCGGGAAGAAAAGGGCCCGGGGGGGATTGACTCAAAGAGCGGGGGCAGAGGGCGACGTCTCCAAAGGGACCCAGCATGCCCTTAGGTTACGGATGCAGAAATCCTCGTTTGCAATCCCGCGAATTTCCCTGCAAGGCCAGGTGACGTGAGCCTATCCCCTTGCGGTCCCATTCTAATTACTGATGACTTGGTGTTGCAGTTGCAGGATGCATGAAGTCGCCCTTTACGCTTAGTTTCATTGACACTGGTCAATTCAGTTCGTTCTACCGAGTCTCTTCCGCTCGCCCTCCCGCCGACGTCTTGGTGCCTCGAGGAATGCCATGTGGCCCTTTGACCGTGGAGAGGAACAAACAAGAAACCACAGCGCTAGAACAAGAAGCAGCTGAATACGATCCACAACACTACTCTCATCCCACAATCCCATTTCATCCTCTTCATCACCAACTCATCAACTCCTCGTCAAGCGGTCTCTGCTGGCTAGTCAGACAGCTGCTGGCTAGTCAGACAGATCTTGCTGCTCAGATTGCATCACTCCAACACCCTGGTCCCGACCCCAGAACACATCCCGGGTTATCTGCCTGTCTCAAGGAGTTTCCGTTTGCTATCATATCGACTCTGTATTCTCAACCTCACACGATTCATCACCTACTATCATTGATTGGTAATTTCATCCATTCCTCTCTCCGTTCCATGACTGCAGCTAACCATGATCTCTCAAAGACATAGTCATTTCTCGCCTCACTTCCAGATGAGAAACTTATACTCATCACCACTTTCCTCCATAACCAAGATGACCGAGTCAATCTCGCAGCCACTGTGCCGGACATTCCCGAACCCAAGAGGAAGCCACCATTTTCCCTTTGACTTCTTTTCTGAAGCAAGACCCTGCATATTGCTGAAATCAAAACGGCCATAAACACGATTTTTCAACCGAGAAGACCTTTTTTTTTCCTTTTCTTCCAAGGTGAGTACCAACGCCATCATACCCAACTACCTTATTCTGTCCATCGCCCGCGCCTCCAGCGGTTACGGTCACGGTGAGCGGGATCGTGCTAGGGAGTACCTGACTGACAGCATGCACTATACTTGGTCAAAGTATCAGGAGCAGTATGGCTGGAATCAAGGGGAGCCTCTGCGCCTCCTTCCCTGGCCGGCGAATTCAAGCCATCCTTGATGAGGGCAAAGCGACACGCCGACCAGCCATGTTGGTACTTGACGGATGGGATGGGATGACTACCAATTCGGCAGATTTTCTATCCCTCTTTCAACCCCACATTGACGGCGTTTCGAGAGGTTCGGATCAGCCATGTGGAGCCTACTTAGGGCTGTTCATCCTTTTCAGGTTGGACCTTGCGTGCGGAGTCTTCAATACAAGTTAGCGTAGGGCAATTTGAAGGTCTTAAAATGAAATATATTAACTTACTTTTTCTTCTAGAGCCTCCTTCTTAAGACCCTTGAACTCTATATAATCCCATATTTACTTCCAAATTATACTTCCCACCCTGCCGGCTTCGAAAACTAAATCAGCTTTAAAGGCTGACTTGTCTGCACCCACTTTGACTTACCTGTAGCAGTGTCTACTGTTTTGTTTGTCCTACAGTATACATTTGTTGGGTTCGCGATTACTGGTATATGAAGACTCTGAAGGGTGTGCTAGATGTATGGTCATCCAGTTGTCTCGCGATCAATAGTTGGGGCTCCGACCTGATTTATGCGAAGAACTTTGATATATAAGGATACTAGAGCCGGTTTAGTTCCCTCCTTGTGCTAGCCCTAATTGTATATATTATCGTCTTCTAATGTCCAATATATATAGTTATTCATAGTGTTAGCCCTGATACAGCCTCTGGCCCATATATAGTAAAGGCCCACCAGGCTTTTTAGCTACCTTTTATGGACATGGCTATTTTATATATACCTGAATTTGCATGAATAGCTTACGGTGCTCACTCACTACACACTTGGTTTAGGTAGAACAAGGTTTCTATGTAGCAACTGGAGCTACCTTCCAACTAATGGTGACGGCGAGGATTCAAAGATCGTGCGATGAGGTCTATAATATGGTATGTATACGGAAGTACTGGCTACAACTTCCTTGACAAAGACTGGATTGCGTCCTCATGGGTGAATGACTCCAAGTTCCTGGATGCATAGATACTAGAGTTATAGAGCCTACCCGTGAAGTTGCTAATGAAGAGCAAGGGGTGTGATGTCCTGCGGGAGGGAGGCAAGGTAAGATATTCCCATATGCTCGACAACGTCCGGATTCCGTAGAGTGACACTCTATGGAAGGCTCACCGGCTGAGGCCAGGCCAGTCGAGCCAACGTGATGTGCCCACTTTGCCTCCCCAAAGTTAGTTTCGATAAACTAAATGTTACCGTAGACGTCCTATGGCACGTTTTTTGAAGCAGCCGAGGCTTCGTTCCTGGCTATCGACCCGCCATCTCCTAGGTCTGGGAGTACGAAGTACCGAAGTCCTGTTGGAAGTTCTGCTTTCTGAAATCACGTCTTATTGTTGTGTTGTCGTTTATTCTGCATCAAGTGACCCCCTTGGCTTTGTCGCCTCGGTAGGGGCCTGTCGAGGTATCTCGGACTCTCGGTCTGCTGGGCCATGATCGCGTCTGTTGGATGTTGGTAAGGTTATTAGTGCAGTGATCTTCAACAATGGTGACATTGTAGATGGTAACAGTTTCCGCTGAAGGCAGTAGGACTCGTAGAGCTTGGAGGTTTCATGGTTAAAGCCAGTTAGCTGGCTAGTAATAGCTCTTGTGCTAGCTCCTTCATCTTGAGAAAGGGCAGGTCAACAACAGGCCAATAGCCGTGGTAGTATGGGAGTAACCGTGCAACTATATAAGCCATGCGTGGCAGGCAAGAAGCAAGATCATTCGCTGCCTCTTATAGTGCACTGAAGCTAACTTATTACTATTATAATAAGAGGAAAGAACAGACTTAAAGCTTAACTAAACCACACCTACTGCAAGACAATGAGTATATATCTAATAGAAAACTCGATTCATAGTAGAATATTGAATTCACGATGGCATGCTCAATTCGCAAGAAGTGTGTTTCATATATAACCTCATGCTAGTAAATATCAGCGGTCGGGTGGCGTAATGGCAACGCGTTGGTTTTCGGTGTTAAAGAGTTTAATGCCTCTTACCAAAGATTGTGGGTTCGAGTCCCATCTCGGTCGTTTTTTTTTTTCTTTCTAGGCTACCAAAGATGGCGGGCCCGGTTTTTTTAACCGCTTTCCTGATTTTTTTTCTGAGCCTTGCGGCGTCAGATTTCGGTATGAGCAGTTAAATTAAATATTACTCCAATAAAGTACTTCATTTACCCTGGAGCTTCTCTGAAGACAGACAGGTGTGGGTAGATACAGCGTCAACCACCTGCGAGGATAACGGCCTGGCTCTCGAACTTATGAGCAACGGAAAACAATGACCAAGACAGGACAACCCGCAATTTCTTGAGATTTGAACATGAACTGGACTCAAAACCATCCACACCGAAATCGAGCGCCTTACCATTAGGCTACCTGGCCGTTAATAATATTTGTTGTCATTTTAGTATCTACAGAAATCTTATGTACTTACATGCACTCCCGGAATAGGGCAGAACTGGGCAGCTCATTAAGATTAAAATACATGTTAAAAAGGTGTCCTTCAGGGTATTATAGCTACTAAAATCTGACCTGGTAACGCCCAACCTTAAGGACCTTCCTTGAGCGCCATTCTTGCTTCGGTCCATGTTCATGTTTAGTGTTTTGCCGCGAAAAGAAGCTGAGGTATCACCGTCGAGTCTTCTATACAAGTTGCGCTAAGCCTAAAGTGAGCGATCACGTCATGTGATAGTGGAGCTATTCCCGATAAGGATCAAAGTGGACAGACGCGGCTTTCGCGTCCTCCAGCTCAATGACCGGCCATTGCTTGCTGAAATTTGCCGATATCGATCCCAAAACACCTTGACAAGCCTGATGTCTTTCGATATCGCAGATGAGAATGTCAAATCGCAGTCCCGCAAGCGCGATGCCCTCAAGCGCGCCGAACAGTGGATGACCAAGGGAGGGATAATCCACGACGATTCTGACGATGAACTTGGTTACGAGGACCACCCTTGGGAGTGGATATACGATATTGGACCAGAAGATGCTGGCGAGGGCGAAAATCCAGCGGAAACCCTGAGGCAGACACCAAGGTCGGCCCGGCGACGCTCGCGTCAACCAAAACAGAAGATCATTGGGGCTCGGATGGGTGATTTTGAGTGCAGAGTAGGCGAGGCCATTCTGCTCAAGTCTCCGGAGCCTGGGAAAGACTGGGTTGGAATCGTAACGGAGTTCGTTGAGGAGGAAGATGACGAGGATAATGAGATCAAATCTGCAAATATTATGTGGTTTGCCTCTCCGGATGAATTCATCTCGACGAGAAACAAGCGGAGAGCAGATGCTCTGCCGAATGAACAATACCTGACGACAGACTTCAATGTCAATCCTTTGAATTCGATCAATGGCAAAGCTCAAGTGATGTCCAAGGATGCCTTCTTCGCACGGTACCCCGATGGCGCTCGACCGAAGGCAAAGAACGAGTTGGCTGAATACAACAAGTGCATTGTCTGCCGCAGGGGTGTCAGCCAGCTGCAAGGTCGATATACGGAGGAGTTTGTATGGGAAGATGTCTACAACCCGGACCAAATTCATGACCTCGTGGACATGATCAAGGATGGCTTGAAAGCTGCCAAAAAACGGAAGCAAGTCGATACTGAAGTAAGGTCTCCCTACTCGTCGACGATGTGCCAATCTAACAGTAGACAGTATGTTGAAACAACCGACGCCGGTACTGAAGCACCAACTACCCCGAGGAAGAAGCAAAAGGTAGCAAATGCTACACCTCAGTCCCGACGCCAGAAAGCGATGACCACTCCTTCTCACAAAAGGTAAGACGACATCTCAAAGGTCTTGATATGGCAACTGACAGCTATCAAACAGAATAATTGTCAAGAAACCTCTTGAATTTACTCCTCTTGGTACACGCGTACTCTCTCCCGCCCATTTCGCATCGCCCTATCGCCAGGCACGCAATCTTCTTCATGTTTCCACAGTTCCCGACTCGCTACCATGCCGGAAGAACGAATTTGATACAGTATATAGTCATCTCAGTGCTGCTATCATGGAAGGAACTGGAACCTGTATCTATATTTCTGGGACGCCAGGAACTGGGAAAACAGCTACAGTTCGCGAGGTCGTTGCGCAGCTGAACTCGGCCGTTCTTGCAGAAGAGATGGACGACTTCATCTTCGTCGAGATCAACGGCATGAAAGTAACCGATCCACATCAATCTTACTCCCTTCTATGGGAAGCACTCAAAGGTGATCGAGTGTCGCCTTCTCATGCTCTCGATCTGCTAGAACGAGAATTTTCCAACCCATCCCCTCGGAGAGTATCTTGTGTGGTTCTGATGGACGAGCTAGATCAACTGGTCACCAAAAACCAGTCAGTCATGTACAACTTTTTCAACTGGCCAGCTCTCCGCCATTCCCGTCTCATCGTGCTTGCTGTCGCAAACACCATGGATCTACCGGAGCGAACACTCAGCAACAAAATTTCCAGTCGTCTCGGTCTAACACGCATCACATTCCCCGGCTATACCCACACCAATCTAATGGAGATCATCACGACCCGATTGGCAAGCGTGCCAGGAAACATCGTCGACTCCGACGCAACTCAATTCGCCAGCCGCAAAGTAGCCGCCGTCAGCGGTGACGCCCGGCGCGCCCTAGATATCTGCCGCCGAGCAGTCGAAATCGCAGAGCAAAGCCACGAAGCCGCCATAGCCGAAGACCCAGACGGAGAAGCCGACGACATCGAATCTCTCCCCCCAACTCCTACAAAGACACCCGCGCGGAAAGAAAAAGCTTCCAAGCAGGCCGCCCTTTCCCGATCCCCACAGAAACTTCCCCCCGGCACCCCCGGCACCCCCGGCAAACGACAACAACCAGGCCGCGTCACAATCGCAACGATTAAACAAGCCATCAACGAAGCAACCTCCACCCCCCTCCAACAATCACTCCGCTGCCTCCCCCTCTCCGCTAAGCTCTTCCTCGCCGCGCTCCTCGCCCGCGTCCGCAGAACAGGCATAACAGAATCAACCTTCGGCGACGTCATCGACGAAGCGAAGCGCATCGCCGACGCAGCGGTCGCTGTTGCCGGCGCCGCGGGAACAGGGATCAAGGACTTCCTGCTCTCCGGCGGTGCGGGAGCCCGTGTTTCGGCGTTGGGGTTCGCAGCTATGGAGCTGATGAACAGTGGGGTTCTTGCGCTGGAGACAGGCTCGAGGGGTATAGGGAGTGCGGCTATCCCTGCGAGGGGAGATCGGAGTGGGAAGATCCGGTTGAGGGTTGCGGCTGAGGATGTCCGCGCTGCGTTTCGGGATGATATTGAGGCCAAGGGGTTGGGGCTGGGTATGGAGGTTTGAGTTAGGAATATACATTGAAAGCATCGTTTGGCGCCGCCTATCATTGTGGGGGGTGGTGTTGTATACTACTAATTAATTATTGCATCGAATGATACCCTTGTTCAAACAACTTTGTGGACTCTGTTGATCAAATTATACGTTGGACATGTCTTACGTCCATTTAGCCTCATATTTAAACACAACCATAACGCTGAACTCCGAGAAGTGCATGTGAAGCCATCACATAAGACCACCTAGACCCCCAACGTGGCCTGCAGGGTATTCTTTCCTTAAAAACAGGAGACAAAAAGAAAGGATAAAGCAAAGCCTCGAAATCTAATACCTCTGTCTCCCCAGCGTGGGCGCCCACGTAACAGGGTGCGTCTCCGGCGTAGCCTCATCATCCTGTTTCCAAACCTTAATCGTCTTATCCGCCTCACCAGTAATGAGACGCAACCCCGTACGATCAAACGTCGAAGCCATAATGCCCGCCTCGGCCTCAAGAGACCCCGGCTGAGCTGTCGTATCAATATGCTGGAAGCGGTATCCCGTCTTCCAGTCCCAGAAGGACATGGAGCCGTTATCGCCGCCGGAGAAGAGAACATTGTCTTCGTTGACAGACAGCGTGTTAATGACTGCGTTGTGGCCCTCGAAGTTCTGCATGAATTCGCCGCCCGGGCATTTCCATTGCTTGATGCTTCCTGTGCTGGCAGTTGCGAAGGTGAATTCGCGTGGGTGGGTTGCGAGCCCGCGGACGCCCTTTTTGTGGTGTGTTAGGACGCCCATTGATTTTCCGGCTGCGAGGTCCCAGAGGCGCACGGTTGAGTCCAATGAGCCGGTGATGACTTGGGGATCGGCTTCTTGGCAGGTTAGGTCTGCGACTGTGCCGGTGTGGCCGGAGAGGACGTGAATGTTGCTTCGGGTGCGCATGTCCCAGACACGCGCGACGCCGTCGCGACCACCTGTGACGAGCAGGTCGAGCCGCGGGTGGAGGGCAAGTGTGTAGACACCACTAAGGTGACCATGGTAGTGGCGGATGACCTTGTTGGTTTCCAGGTCCCAGCATTTAACCATCTTGTCTTCACCGCAGGAGAAGAGGTACGGGTGTCGCGGCGACACAGCCAAACCACGAACAGTCGAGATATGACCCGTAAGTGTCAATCGCAACGCACCAGTCGCCAGATTCCAGATCTTAATCGTCCGATCACCAGCACCACTAGCAAACCACTCATTATTAGGCTCAACAGCCAAACTCCGCACCCACCCCAGATGACCCGAGATAACCCTCATTAACTTCCACGGCGCATGCCATTCAGGCGGCTGTTGCCGCGTAGCCGACGGTCTCTGTATCAAGCTTGTAGGTTTTTCCCCTTCTGCAGCCGGACCGCGT
This sequence comes from Aspergillus undulatus, assembly GCF_047715775.1. Taxonomy (NCBI): domain Eukaryota; kingdom Fungi; phylum Ascomycota; class Eurotiomycetes; order Eurotiales; family Aspergillaceae; genus Aspergillus; species Aspergillus undulatus. The sequence goes on along the minus strand of NW_027396726.1, from coordinate 18,922 downwards.
CCCCCTCTCCGTACAAGAGCTGTAGACGCGCCACTCTTATCCCCGGCACCCTCACCCTGGGGCTGTGCACTGATCTTAGGCCGCTTCGAGCGCGCGGCGGCTGCTTTTGCTTGTTTCTCGGCGAGCGCTGGAGGGAGCTCCTTCACGTGGTCGTATTCTGCTTTTCGTCGGTAGGAAACGCCAATCGAGCCGTTCGCGACGGAGGGTGTGACCATGAGGTATTCGGGGCCGAAGAGTTCAGCGGTTCTCTTCGCGGACCTCCGCATGGCCTCGTCGGGGGTTGTTGACGGGATCACGTCCATTGTGTTGGTGAGTCGGCCTCGATAAGTTCGTGAGCTTGGGATGAGCCTAAGCTCGTGAAGGGATGCCTTTCAAGTTGTAGCTCGTGTTCTTCGGCCTAGGTTGGGTTGGAGTTGACGCGACACCAGTTCCAAGTCTTGGAGTGAGTTAAGGTGACTAAGGAGAGAGTAGTCAGGGAACAGATGAGGGGTATAGATAGCTGATGTTGAACGAGTCAAGATTCAAGACGTCGGAAGTTTCTTAGCTTCGGATATTGTGGCCTTAGGCTGTAAGGCACCAATCCGGAATGATCGTCAGCGGGACTCTGCCCGCTTCCATACTCCGCATCAAACAACACCAACAATACAACGCCACATCTACTCGTACTTATTCGAAACAATCTGGAGCTGAAAATATGGCTGCCTCTACTGATACAAAGTACCCTCTCCACGAGGCTGCTCGAGAGGGAAAACGTTTGTCACCCCACCATGCACCGGTTGTATATATTTGCTAACCATCTCACAGTTTCTGTAGCTGAGTCGCTGTTGAATGTACGCTTGCATATACCCTACTAACTGCAACACTGTTGTTCCACTCTGAATGCTCTCTAATCACAGACAGGCAAACCCAAAACTAGCAACAACAAAAGACGGCGATGACCGCCTCCCTATCCACTGGGCAGTGGCATACAACCACCTTCCCATCGTTGAGCTCCTCGTAGCAACCAAGGACTTTGATCCGGATGTCGAGGTGCGTCCCTCAATTCGCCTAGACATATCACATATGCTACGCGCTTGACCATGGACTAACCAAGGTTACCTGAACAGGACGGCTCATGCTGGACCCCATTGATGATTGCATCAAGTCTGAAAAACGCAGAAGGAGATCCTATCCTCGACCTTCTCCTACGAAAGGGCGCAGACGTGAATGTCAAGAGCGTTACCGGTCAAGTACGTACTCTACTCACCCTTTCTCAACTCCCCAGTCACCTTCAACCCTACCATAGACTCTTAAGGAAGCTGGAACCAGACTAACAACCCCAGAACGCCCTGCACTTCGCAACTTCCAAAGCCAACCTATCCACAGTGCGCACATTACTGTCCAACAAATGCAGTGCGCGGGTAAAAGACAAACGCGGCCAGCTTCCCCTCCACCGCGCTGCCGCAATAGGCTCCACGCCTATTATTCAGGTCTTGCTTAAGGAAGGCCGGAGCCCCGTGAATGCTACTGATGACGATGGACTTACGGCGCTGCATCATGCTATCAGTGAGGGACATGGCGATGCGGCGGTTACGCTGTTGAAGGCTGGCGCGGAGGCGGATAAGGAGGATAGGGTTGGTCGGTTGGCGATTGATTTGGCGCCGGATTCGAAGGTACGGAGTTATATTCTGCAGGCTGCGGAGAGGGAGGGGATTGACTTGTAAGGACTTGAGTATGAATGCGAGTGCGACAATATCTGATACTCTTCCCAATGCTTGGCTAGAATGAATGAAACATCAATGATTTCTTCATAGGAATATCTACTCCTACAAATGTTATCTACATTATATACATAATCATACGACATTAACACATGAAGCTCAGTTCAAGCTCACCTCAAGCTCACTTCATGGTACTATCCACCAACTCGCGGTAGATCTTCTTGAGGTCGGCAATATCAGCCTGGAGCTCCTCAACCTGTTCGCTTTTCTCGCCGAGCATCTCAAGCGTAGTCTCATACCGCCTGTCAAGCTCCTCGAGTTTCTGTTGCAGCTCCTGCACCTGCGCATCGGATGCTCTCTTCTCCTCGACCTCCCGCATAAGTGCAACGACTTGTTCCCTTGCCTCGTCCCGCTGCGCGGTAATGCGCGCCAGCTCATCCTTAGACGCCGCTCGCTCGCTCTCCAGTCGACGAACAGTGGCACTCATTCGCTCGACGAGCTGAACTGATGGGCCGGCACCGACGGTGGACTCGGAGATGATCTCGTTGATTCCGCGCGAGTGAGTTGCGCCGCCGCCGAAGGCCGACGGTGTTCCTGAGCCGGTGAAAAACTCGTCGGATTCAAGTAGATTTGGGGTTTCTGGAACAGGTGGAATCGACCCTGTCCCTGAAAGTATAGGGGATAGGACTGATTGGGAGGCTAAAACAGGGAGAGAGTTCTGACGCGGCGGTGTGCCTATGTCGGGGGTTGCGCCTGGTATAGCGGATGAGCGGCGGCTTGTCGGCCGGTAATCAGAAAGGACCTCCAAGTTACTGGGCCGGTGGAAAGAAACGGGAGACTCGTTGCGTCGGAGCGGGTTCATGGGGCGCATAGCTTGTTCACGCCACTTGGCTCGCTCGTCCTCGAGTTTCTGTGCCCATGTTGCGTCGCTCACAGCCTTTTGGTCGGCAGCTTCGTTTTGTGCTGCAGTCAGTTCGTCAGCAGCTTTTTTAAGCTTTAGCTCGGCTTTTTGTAGCTCTTGAGAACGTTCCTCTACTTTGCTTGAAAGGTCACGCTGTGTATCCTGGGCGTTCTCAAGCTCCTCTTCGACACGTTTCACTTTGAGATTCTACATAACGTCAGTTCTGGACATGGCCATGAGGTAAAGGGATACGTACCACCTCACGGATCTTTCGTCGCGCCTCCGCCTCTCGCCGTGCAACTTCGTCCCGTTCCTTTTCCACATTTGCCAGTCGCGAAAGCATTGAGCCCTCAAGCGCCTGCCAGTTTTCACTAGCAGCGGCGTATTGAGTCTGCAGAGTCTCGATCTGACGCAAAAGTTTGGCCTGCGTGCTCCCAGCAACTCCGGAAGACGCTTCCTCTGCCCTTGATCGCAAAGACTCCATTTTGCTCTCCAAGACGGATTGTTCCCGTTTCAGCTCAGCCTCCAACACCCGAGCCCTTTCTTTCCCCTGCTCAATATTCTGCTTGAGATCGGTTATCTCTCTCCTCAGTTTCTCTTCCCCGATCTCGCGCTCGATTTTGCCGCTTGAGAGCTCCTCCTCCAGCTGGTTGGCACGCTGTTTTTCCCGATCCAACGCATCTGAGTTGGCCTTTGCCTCCGCTGCCTCTGCCCGGGAATTAGCTCGAGTAAGCTGCCCCCTCATCTCCTGCACTGTTTGGCTTAAAGAATCCCGCTCGGCTGTTACGGCTTCCAGGTCCCGAGCTGTCTTTGACTGTGCGGAAAGCAACCCAGTTGCCCTCTTTTCTGCTGTCTCTGCTCGCTTAGCTCTGGCTTCAGCGTTGGCCAGGTCTTTCTCTAGCCGGTCATTTTTTTTCTTAGACTCGGCCTGGAGCTTGGAATTCTCCGCTAGCTGCTGTCGGAGCTTCTTGATCACCATCCGATGGTCCAATTCGGTCTTGGAGAGTTTCTGCCCCTCTTCGAGCAAGAGCGCAATCCTCTCATCTTTTTCTCGGAGCTGTTTATCGGTGCTTCCAGGTTCGGCTGTTGCAGCTGCCTTTCGAGCAGACTCTGCAGCTTCCTGCGCCAAGTATTTCAGCTTGGAATGTAGGGCATCAATCCGCTCGATATACCCATGTATTTCCTCTTGTACTTCTGAATCGGCAACATTCTTCTCGGCTTGTGATATTTCATCCGAGGCGTTTTCGTCGGTTGATGGGGTGCTGCCATTCTCCACGCCTGAATCAGTAGCGGTTGGCGCAAGCTCTGCTGTTGAAGAAGCAGGCCCACTTTCCACACTGGCAGGCTCGGAGTCTGGTGCAGCAATTGGGATGTCTTTCCCGCTTGGAGTTGGCGCTGCAACGTCAATTGAAATGCGTGGTGATGATGTAGAGTCATAGCTTGTTCTGGAGAGCGCTACCGCCGGGGTGGCCGAAGTGCTGTCCGGAGGCGAGGTTATATATTTCGGAGGAGAGCCGAGGCTGGACTCAATGTCTATACTTGAGCGCGCGCCATTGCTCGGGACCGGGCTGGTAACAGGGGAAACGCCGGCGGGGGAGGAAGAGTCGGTATTATTTTGTGCATTCTGCTTGACCATTGCGCGAGCCAGTCGCTCTTGAAGTCGGTCGTTCTTCCGTGCGTTGGACGAGCTGCGCGAGATGTCTAGATAGCGTCAGCAATTAATCAGGGCACCTAGTATATCTTCTAACATACTACTAGACTGGTCGCCGGACTTTGGTCTCAATGTCGTTTGCTTCGACTGCTGTCGTTTCACGTCTTCCTCCTCTGTAAGCATTGAATCCAGTCGCGATTCCACACCTGCAACGGCCTGTTGCAGAAAAGACCCGACTTTCCACTTGTTTTGCGACATTGTGCTAGGTATCTCGTATAAGATGGAATATAGCTAAGGACGGCCCGAGAAGGGAAAGCTCGCTCAACCCCTGGGCATGCGTGAGTGTTGGTACGTGGCAGTCAACAAAATCGATATGAGGCTGCCTGCGTTACTATGACTTCGGAAGGCAGCCGTGTGTCGGACTGCTTGCGTCAATCGCAGACAGAAGCACGATAGAACGAGAGACTGGTTCGGAATAAAAATCCATGAAAACAAGCGAAGCGCGACGAGTTAGAAGAAAGAATACAACACGAGACTGTGAGCTCCGACGTTGACAGGTGGTTTATGGTTGGGGCTGAATTGCGTGGACTGGACACTGGACGAGCGCGGCAATTACTAGAAGGGGCTTGGCGGCCGTCTTCCCCAATTCGGCCTGCCGGACGTCAACCTGGCTACAGCTACAGACAGCTCTTCCCCGCGACTCCTCCTTCACCCACCCCGCCTCTCCCTAGCTTCTGCTTTCCCGAACATCCGCCTGGGGAGTCCGCTTACTTGCCAGAAACATGTCGACCGTTTCACTGGATCCTCCCACCTACCTCAGCTCCCTCCAGAACAACATCCGAGCTCGCCCTATCCCATGGGAGGGAGCTGTTCGGGCTGGAAACATCACAGACGACCACTTGAAAAAGATTAAGGCGGTGGACAAGGTTCGCAAGGAACAGCGACGCCAGACAATTGATGGAGATGTCCCAGGATATGTGAGCCTGCTGGCAGGAGGCTCGGGCGGGAAGAGTGTCCTTGAATCGGCGGCGAGGCGGAGCGATATTGTACAGTATATCCTCGTGCTCGCAGCAGACCTTATTAACGGTAAGATTACTTCTAAATAAACTTTGTTGCTGTACAGAATAGCTGATGAGCTTCTGCTTGACTAGATGCTCCGTCTCTTTCGTCCGCCCTAATAGCCCATCCTCAACCATACAGGCCATTCCTTCCTCTGCTGCGCCATTCCACGAACGCCGAAGACCCCATTCCGCTTCTCACCTCCACCTTCTTGACGAATCTGGTTTCGACGAGCATTACGTCTACCTCGAAGTCGACGGCGCAAGATGAGGAAGCTCTTCCGCAGCTATACAGCTATCTGTCCACTCTGACACAGAACCAGGATAGTGGCCTTCAGGACATTGGAGTTCAGGGACTGTCAACTTTGCTTCGTACATCTAGATCTCGCGAGATATTCTGGGCGCAGCGGAAAGAGACGGTCGATCCTTTGATTGAGATTCTGCGTGCTGCCGCGGGGGCCAAGGACAGCAGCTCTAGCACCCTAGCCGGAAGCGCAAGAGGTGCCGACGCCGGAACGATTGCGAATGGGATCGGCCTACAGCTCCTTTATCGAGTGCTTCTCGTCCTTTGGCAACTAAGCTTCGAAGGCAGGCTGATCGGTGATGACCTTCAAGCGTGAGTAACTTCTCATGACATCATGTGCTTATTACTGATCGGTATGCAGGGACCATGAGATCCTTCAGCTATACTCCCAACTTCTACGGCTGTCACCGAAAGAAAAGACCACCCGTCTCCTTCTTGCGACCCTCAGGAACCTCCTCTCTTCGAACCGTACTAGCCTACTGCCAGTTGCGGTTTTTGTGCGCCTTCCTGCCCTGCTATCAACCCTCTCCGGTCGACACCTGACGGACCCGGATCTCCTGGAGGACTTGAGCTTCCTTTCGGAGACCCTCGAAGAATATACCAAAACCCAAACAACCTTCGATCAGTACGCCGCAGAGCTGCAATCTGACCATCTACGGTGGTCGCCGCCTCATAGAAACCCTACATTCTGGAAAGAGAATGCCCGTCGTATCCTTGATGAATCGAGCGGAGCCCTTCCCAAGAAGCTGGCCGAGATCATCTCGAAGAGCTGGGAGACCGACAAGCAGGTCCTTGCCATTGCTTGCAACGACATAGGGCACCTGGTCAAGGAACTGCCCGAAAGTCGCGGGCAGCTGGAGAAACTAGGACTGAAGACGAGGGTGATGGAGTTGATGGCCGACAAGGACGAGTCGGTACGGTGGGAGTCTTTGCGAGCGGTAGGAGAGTGGCTCCGTTATACCTTTGATGATTGATCGTCTGTACATTCACTTCCTGTGTCGGATAAGGATTGAGTATACCACCGTCGTTTGTGTTTCGCCCAGCTTGTAAAGATCTCGCAGCGTGTCCTTTCCTATATTGTCCATATCAACTACATCGAATGAGACCAACATAGCTTGACCTTAAGCGTCATGTTCCACCGCGGGGACGAAACGCCGAGCCCCACGACATGAGGGATTTAGTCTGCCACTATGGGGTGATCAGTCCTTCACACAAAGCAATCAGGTTTCAACTTAGCACACTAACGCAGAGGAAAGTGATTAAGCCGCCAAAAAATTGGGCCTGCAATTGGCAATGGCAAGACGCGGAAATAGCGGTGGATCGGTGATCGCCGCTATACAGATCGCCCATGGTTCAGCAGCTTATCGCGGATGATTGCCACTCAACGCTGCTACGGCCACGAGCCCACGACTCAACGACTATCCCCCGCTCTGCCTTCATCTTTTTGGTACATATTACCTCTGCCCTTCTTTCTATCGCTTCAGTCATTACCTAACTCTCAAACTACTGCTCGCTCTCACAATTCAGAGACGGGGGAGACCGCCGAGGCACCCCAGAAGCGGGGAGAAAAAATCACGCACGCCCAAACGGAATCCGACCTCTTCTGATTATTCAAGAAATCCCTCTCAATAATGTCACGATCTTTCGGCGGCTGCAAGCGATGCAAGTCACGGCGACAAAAATGTGACGAGGAGCGCCCTACCTGTGGCCGGTGCCAATCCGCGGGCACGCAGTGTCGGTATGCGATGCAACTGCAGTGGGGTGGACGAGCTTTCTCGAGGTCACGATTCGGATCGTGCATGAAGAAGCTAGGTGAGATTAATTGGCTGTGTATCGCCTGACATGTTCTTACCATCGAATCACTACACAGAATACTCTCCGGGAGAATTTATCTACACAACCGCTGGTTCCGCCTCTTCATCGCCGACTGAGCCCACTCCTCCCCCGACAACGACAGCAACAATTACACTACCCAAATCCGTTGACCCGTTCTCCTCTCTCACCACCAACCAGAAATCCCTCCTCCACCACTTCCTCAGCGATGCCTCACAAATCACAGCCTGCCACTCGGGCATGCAGCAAGAGATCTGCCGCATGCTCGTGCCAATGGCCCTGCAGACCCCGTCATTATTATACGCAACAATGGCGCTCTCCGCCATCCATATCCAAGCCCTACATAATCAATCAGAGAACGTCAAGTCGGCACCAGATATCGCGCGGTTAATGGTGATGAGCCTCGAGCATTTTCGGAAAGAGCTCCAGAGCCCGGGCACCAGGGGAACGGATGCGCTGCTAGCGACAGCACGTACCCTCTGTCTCGCAGAGATACATTCAGGCGCGATCCAGCCGAACTCATGGCGGGCTCATATTGAGGGCGCTCATGCGCTGATGCTGGCTTCGCGGGAGAGAGAAGGAGCATTTGCGGATTCGTCGGAGGGATTTCGGAGGTATGCGGATCGGTGGTATCGGTCGATTGTATCCTTGACAGCCTTGACGGGGAATGGTCCGCCTATCGGCGGTGTTCAGACTCTTTCCAAGGCTGTTCCGGCGAATGCCGATACGCCAGACTACCTCGACGACTACTGGGGCTTCACGGTAAGTCTGTCGGCGGTATTCCGCGGCATCGGAGCCGCAGCCTGGCAGACCCCTCCAGATCAGACAGCCGATGCTGCAGAAGTCACAGCGCTGGAGACATCAGTTCATGAGCTCATTGATGAGGGGGCGCGGTCACCGCCGACGTTCTATCCGGGGGTCGTTGAGGGACTATCAAAGGAACATATCCTACGATTCACGTTATGCAACGAGACGTTCCAACACAGTGCGCTAATTCAGATTGAGCGTCGACTCCGCCGGACGCCAGCCTCCTCGCCGGCCGTTCAGCGTTCCGTTAAGAAGATTATTGAATGTTCTGAGCTCATTGGACCATCGCCGGGCCTCAGTCCATGGACGATGCTCACAACACCATTATTCATCGCGGGCTGCGAAGCTCAAGGTGAAGACCGGGTTCGTGTGCGCGAGCTTCTCTCGAAGTTGCATGACACCATCCGGGTGCCGAACGTGTTGCAGTCCCTGAAGTTCCTAGAGGAGTATTGGGCGCATCAGTTGGATGACGAGAGCTGGAATCGATTCTTAGGTATGTTGTATATTCGTATGTGAAATTATCTCGAGCTAACGGTTGCAGATCGGATGCGGTTTGATTTTATCCCCTACTGACGGGATTTGTTCGTTCATTCATGATTATGGTTATGGTTATGGTTATGGTTGATGTTTATGTGGTGTTGGAGAGGTTTTTGATATTTGGTGCCACGGTCAGCTGGGTATATTGAGTTTCAATTTTGGCGTTTTGAGTTGGTGTGCGATTTATAGCGTATAGCGATGGTTATGATTAATGTCAATTTACTTCAACATTCTTGTATGGCTGGTCAACCTGAAGAATGTAAACCGGTTAGATGCACTGGATGAACCACGGCTACGAAATACGAGAAGGATCAAGAAGAATGTAGACAACTTTAATCGCACCTCGCGTCAGCTCCAACTGGGCTGAGACTTAATTTCCCCGGTAAATGACGAGTCAAAAACTGGAATGACTGTAGCTCTGGTGGATTCCTGCAAGAGCTCTCTAGCCTCGACTATCTACTAATCTCGTGCAAAGGAGTCGAGTCGCAGTCAGGAACATCAAGATTTTAAAGAACACCGTCCGACAGAAGTCAAGGCCAAAGATTAATATAAAGAGTCCTTGCAGAAGTATAAATAGCGACCATAGTCTGGAACAGCTCCTGAAACGACCTGCCAATAGTAGGATATTTATAACCTCTCACAGGCGGCTAGAGGCTATTGACTACTGCTGTGCGAGGTGGACTGCATATGCCAACCATCTTGCAGCTAGTTGAAGCCACCATTCAGACGATTGTTTCACAGTGAGGGTGGCACGAGTCGTTGTCTCTAGTTTCTCGGAGACTGCCAGACTAGAGTTGTCTGGACTTTGGACAGTCGCGGACTCGCAGGCTGATTTACCCCTGAGATTGGCGGTGGGGGATGTTCGTTGGATCGTGCCAAGTGCCACTGCTTGGACAGAAGACTTGGCCCTTGCGCTGCAGCATAGGCGCCGTGCTAGCCTAGTGCTGTATCTAGCTGCAGAGTGAAGAGTTGCAGACCGGGGGGTAGCAAACAGTTGAAGATGTTGTTTAAATACTCCGTACTTCCAGTTGTCTTGTAGAGTGAGAGTGATAGTGTCTGCGTGTCTTCAATATTGACTAAATAGAGAGTCTTGAATGTTAAGAGTATCTGTCCTCCGATTAAGTTGGCCTGACCCACTTTCTCTCCATTATTGTCGTCCACTTCCAGACTTCATCCGCATCGAGCTCCCCCTGAATCTGTCGCTCTCTCTGATCTCGTCCACTGTCCACAAGGCCTTTCCTTAGCACTTGGCCGATGCTCAGAGTCAGCGCTCCCGTGCTCTGCCGCCCTGCCGCTCATCTTCACGCTTGACTTGACTGTTACTGCTTTCAGCCAGTCTCCGCTGCTCATATCGCTGCTCAACCCACTTCGACCTGCCGCTTACCCTCTTTGTCGCCGGCGCGTCGCAATGAGGGTCTGTCGATCCAAAGCCCATTGACCATCACCTTGTCCGGTGCGGCCCTCTCATTCGATGCTGCCGCTCTCTTTTCTCCTATCCTCGCCTGCTGCTCTTTTCTTGCATGATAGCGCCGCGTCTTCAGGGTTTGGCGACCAAACTCTCCCGCCGCCCATCCCTTCGCATCCTTTCCATTTCCGTTTCCCTCTCATATGATCATCATCGCGTCTTATTTTTATCGGTTTGATATTGCGACTAAATTTCGCTGCAACTAATCATGGCCCCTGGCTGGATCTCTCCGCCGCCGCCTGGCGCCCGAGCTTCTGCCACTGTCGCAACGGGCGCCTATCATCCCTATCTACCTGAAGCCACTACTGTTGCCGGCCATCCTCCTTCCTCTCCCAAGAACAATCCTGCTCTCGTGCGCAGAAAGCCTCTGCCGTCCACGGCCTCTCCTGTGCTCCCGACGCATCCTCGCCGATCCGGGCCTTCTACCTCATCTTCCTCATCTTCCTCTTCTTCTCTTGATTCCCATCCCGATCCGCCGCCTCGTTCTTTGTCCTACCAGTCCCAACCTCATTCTCGGGGCAGCTCCCTTGCGAATAGTATCACCTCCCCTGCATCAAACTCCGCTTCGGTGCGTGGGGACCCGTCGCTCTTTGCTCGCAGAACCTTAGACAGGTATGACAGAATAGCCCTAGATCCTTTCCCTCTCCAGCTCCACCCCCTGGACCTACCCTGTACATCCTGCCTTCATCTTTCTCTCCCTTTCCCCTCGTGTTCATCTTTCTCCCGTACCTCGACGACGTCGCATGTTCGTCGTCTTCCTGGGACGTTGCAGGACTAACCCCGTGCGTTCGTCTCTATTCTCCAGGTTCCCCCGGGGAAGTCCTGTCAAGATACCTCTGCGCATCGACACCTCCGCGTCTGCTGCGAATGTAGACGGAGACAGCGACGACAGCGACGACGATATAACCGATCTGTATAAATCACAGTTTACGAATGGGACGCCGGTACACAGCCGTCTCGTCAGCGAACCGTTCATCCCTGTCCTCCCCTCTCCTCCTCCCAACTATTACAAACGTGCCACGACTATGGCATTGCACCCGCCAGCGAACCGACCGCCTCCCTTACATATCGACGCCAGTGCTCGGAGCATGTCAACTCCCGTGAACGATCCACGGCAGCCCAAGACCCCCGGAAACAAAATCAGCTCCTTCTTTGGTTGGAGGCAAGCTACCTCGCCTGGCGGAGAGTCCTCCAGCACAGAAATCTCGGACGGCGGTCGATCTCCGCTGCCATCACCCATGCCTCCATCTATACCTAGTACCTCCTTCTCCATAACACCCTCCACCTCTGTACCGTTCGACCCGTTACACAGGCCCAATGGGAACCACCCCGTGCGCAATGGCTCACTTAGTAGTGGAGGTATTCTAGAAACAGCACCATCCGCCCTGGTGGCGGAGCTAGAGAATGAGCTGCGGGAAATCAGCTCTGAGCTGGCGGGGTCGATACGGCGGGAGATGGAGTTGGAAGACTTGGTGGAGAGGCTACAGTCGGAGATTCCATCAGAGCACCCTAATCGGCGCACCAGTGATTATTTCTCAGACTCGGGGTCTAGCTCTATCCGGTACGCCTACGAGTCGGGTGGCCGTATTGAAGATATAGAAAAGTATAAGCGCGCTGCAGAACAGGAGCGCGCTCAGCTTAGGGTCGACATTGGCCAGAAACTTCAGGAAGAGCGTACCCGTCGGACAGCATCTGAATCGCATGTCCAGATTTTAGAAGCACAGGTTGAGAAGGTAGGCAACACCATGCTTTTCCTAAGATCTTAATTAACCTTTTCAGCTTCGACGTGAACGGACAGAAATATCCGATTTGTCCTCTAAAGCTCGCGAGCTTGAAAGTGCCCTAGACGGTACCAGGCGCAAGTTGGCCGAAGAACGACAGATCAAGGACAATTTTGAGGATTTACTAACTGCTATGCGAGTCGAACTCGAGCAGCTCCGAACGGAGCGAGATCTACTCAAGGAAGGCAAGGCACTTGTCGACCCGGCCGAAACGCAGCGGTTGAAGGAGGAAATCGAGGCTCTGAAGATCGAAAACGCGGCTCTGTCACAACTGCAAGGAGGAAGGTTTGCCTCGATTGCGGAAGAGGACGCGCCTATGAAGAGGCGCAGCGGTTTTGGATTATCGCGATCAAACTCGTTGGCCCGCATGCCCCCGAAGAGCTCGTCCCGGTCTGGTTCGCTATCACGGTCGAACTCGGTCTCCGGCAAAGACCGTCCAGTTAACCAAGAATCCCTGGCGGATCGGGTGGAGGGTGCCGAGGCCCAGCGGGATGCCTTACACGAGGCTCTGAAGCGCCTGCTCGAGCGCCAGGCCCACGAGGCCCGGCAAACAGAGAAGCGCATCCGGGCCATGGAGATCGAATTGGCCCGCGCGCAGGAGGCTGGCTCTCCGCGCAAGCTGGGCTACGAGCGCGAGGTGCGCAATCTTCGCGATGAGGTCAACCACCTCCGCACACGCGCCGAAGACGCCCTTGACCAGAAATGGCAATGTGAAAAGGGTCTGGCCGGTTTGAAGATGGACCTTGACCGTGCAGAGCAGGAGACCGCCTCTCTTCGCATCCTCCTACAGGAACACGACATTGCTGTTCCCGCCGACCTCGAGGACGACGCCCAAAACGCCTTTGCCGAAGTGATCGCTACCTCTTCCTCGCTCGAGTCCGCGTACCAACAGCTTCAGGCTGTCCGCGAACACGCCGAAGCAAGCGTCGCTCACTCCCTGCAAGGCGAATCCGACGAGCTCGCCGAGTCCGTCAACAGAACAGACATGCTCGCTCTGCACATGCGTCAGCAACTCGCAACCAACACCGCCCTTCGCGAACGCCTCGCGGACGCCATCGGCAAGGGCGAGAAGGACCAACAGCTCTCCACGCTCCGCATCAACGAGATGCAGAACCGCCTCAAGGACATGGAAGATGCCCTTCTCGCCGCCCAGCACCACGCAGACGACGAGATCTCCCGCCACGAGGACGAGGTCCGCCAGCTTCAGGAGAGCCATAATGCGCAGCTCCTGCGCATGAAGAATGGCTCGCGCAGCCCCGCAGCTCTCTCGCCCATCCCGCCCAGCACGCCATTTATCACTCGGTCCCCGAAACTCGATAAGACGACTAGCGGCGAAGGAATCCCGTTGACTCAGGTTGTTAAGTCTGAGACGCTCGATCAGCGCGTCAAGGAGCTGGAGAAGCTCCTCCGTGAGGCTGACCGCGAGATGGGTGAGGTTGTCAGCCGCATGAATCGTGCTCAGATTGATGTGGCTGAGTTGCAGTCTGCTCGGTAAGTTTTCTCTTCACTTCAAGATTGAATTGACTTGGTACTGACGTATAATAGTGACGAGGCCCTCCGCGAGACTCGCCGTCTCCAATCTGAGATCCTTACGGAACGCAATGTGTTTAAGAACATCCTTGGTCAGAACTAAGCTGATCACTACTAATACCCACCTTCGCTTCTTTTCTGATCTGAGTTTATCTCATCTGATCTATCATTCTTTTCACACTACATTATATCTTTGACATTTGAAATTTGCCAATCGTTTCTTGCCACTGGTCTAATTGGAAAGACTACCTATATATCCCCGGATGCTGGTGCTCGGTGTGCATTACTCTGCTTTTTGGTTCGTCTGGTTTTTTGACTGCTTGGTTGGTCCAGACTTATCTAGAGCCGGTTTGGTTTGCTTTTGAAGGGTCACGGTGTTGAACTGGTGAACAACTACCTACTACTGTATATATATGCTTGTCACGAGCACCACGACGTTCTGCTCTAATGTTTGTATATAATTGCTGAGAACTACCTGCTACCTGCTACATAATACGCTATACATTGTACTAATTCGTGAGAGGGATTTGTTGGTCGATTATGTCGCTGATTCTTCAAAAAAAAAAGAGGTCGTTGGCGTAGACTGATATCAACCTTGTTTTCTTTCCTCACTATGTATATCGCTGCCTTTCTTGCCTGTGCCCTCCAAGCATGTCCAATACGTACCATGATCCTCTTGAAAATCCCCAAAGACGACCGCAGCGCCGACCCGTCCAGTGGTTTAAACCTTGGTTACGTAGACTGGCAGGTTTGACTGAGATGGGAAAACTGGAGGGTCAGTCTCTCCTTAGTTCAATAAGTCTAAAATAAGGTTTTGAAAACAAAAGCACATCTAATTAACAATGGCCGGGTGGCCTAATGGTAAGGCGCTGCTTTCCGGAGATAACTAAGTTATCCAGCAGAGATTGCGCGTTCGAGTCGCGTCTCGGTCGGTTTTTTTTTTTTTTTTTTTTTGCTCTCTCTAGCAGAGATAGGCTTGTATCTACTGGCGCAGGGTGTATGTACTCTTATGAAAAACTCCAAGAGGCCAGCGAATTGGCATTTTTTTTTCTGCTATACTGTCTATGGAGCTCGCAATGAATAGATGTACTTGTTACCTATATTCTTTCTGGATGGGATAGACGGCAATGAGCGATGTAGTCCATGATGAGCGGCGCAATCCACGATGTGACCTCAGCCTGGTTCTATACCTATGGCAGGTGGTGAAGCGCACCCAGGACCTCCCTCGAGCTTTATCTTATCCTCACTGGCTTGCGCTGCCCTTCCATCTCTGACTTGAATTGCGTTGCGCAAAGAGATAATTCCTCAACTCAACTCGACTCAGTGCTATCATAGCTAATTTGGCTGGATGGAGGTCATGCCACCCTTCCCCTTTAAATTGCCTTGACATGCAGGCCATAGCCTAGTTAAGGTTGCAAATATCCCCCTAGCATAAAAGGCTCCTTCCTAGGTAGAGACCAAGGAAAATCCGTCCACGTTCCAAGCCGCCATTATGCCTGGCGACAGGCACCCTTTCAAGTCTACCTTTGCCTTTCGTCTGTATCTACGTCTACTTTGACATCGACCTGGCTGTAGCAAGAATGGCAATGGTAATTTATAATTATAGTCTCAGTGATAGGCTATCTAATATTTTTTAGATTTAGGATCTTACAATACTCCTTGATGACCCTGCTGTCGCTGCTGCTGCTA
The DNA here is from genome assembly GCF_047715775.1 of Aspergillus undulatus. Classification (NCBI taxonomy): domain Eukaryota; kingdom Fungi; phylum Ascomycota; class Eurotiomycetes; order Eurotiales; family Aspergillaceae; genus Aspergillus; species Aspergillus undulatus. The sequence goes on along the minus strand of NW_027396726.1, from coordinate 3,666 downwards.
ATGACATAGCTAGAAATTCCTAACCCACTTCGACCGCAAAACATATTCGGACCCCCGAACAGAAACAAGGCCCCAATCAAAGGCGGAACCAATGCAGAAAGTCGCCTTCTTCAACATAATCATCTTCCAGTGCATCGGCCTTCTCCTTCTCTGGCCAGATGCAGGTAGGCGCGTATTTGGGTCTGAATTGTGGCCTCGACCGGGAGGACTTTCATGAGCGGCCTCAGGGGATTCGAGAGTTTGTGTAGTTGGTTCTTCAGATTAGTCTAGTTGGGTTTGACAGGATGTTCGAAGACTACCTGCCTGCCTGAATACAGCTCATTCTCTTTGTTGTCCCTAGGCTTATGTTCTTGATTGATATAAATCATACCTGTCTTCCTTGATTTCCAATACATGCCCAATGATTACTAGTTACGTACCATCATCATGGTCCCCCAAGGACGATCGAGGCTGCAGCGTTGACCCGTCCTTTACCTTGGATTTTCTGGGCTGGCTGTATTGGACCTCCTGCATGGATCATCTTTTATCTGTCTCAGGATATGAGCAACACATCCGGTATAGAAGAATAAGCCCTAAATGAGCCAATACGCACCCAACGCCGGCCGGGTGGCCTAATGGTAAGGCGCTACTTTCCGGATTTCACGGAGCTACAGCCGAAGAGGTTGTCCGTGAGTGGAGATGACAACGTCACATGGTAGCGATTGCGGGTTCGAGTCCCGTCTCGGTCGATTTTTGCCGCCCTGAGCACCGTCAGTTGTCCTAGCTATCCCACGCCTGCCGTTCCTGCCGTTTCTGCCATGCCAGACTCTTGATTTCGATGTCTTTTGCCGAGTGGGGATATTAATCAAGTTATATCAAGTTTCTGTTTTTGTATCTGTCCAGGAAGCGCTATGGGAAACATTTGGGTAGTCTGTGTTGCTCTTAATAATCTAGTTGATTTAGCTATTACTGTCGGTAGGTAGCATTGACTTTAGACATGGCCTGGTCACTGACAAAAGGTTGCTGAAAAGGGCAATCGCGACATTACAATTTAGATTACAGGGGAGGTAATGCGTATGTCCCTGGCCTATCTAGTTATTTGCATCTGTTCTGGAAGTACTGCAGATTATCAGCGGCAGGTCTGTTGAGGGAAGGAATCATGCCCAATTCAAGGTGAGGTGGGTGGGTGGAATTTCAAATCTGAGGTTTAGGATCAACACAAGCATGCAAGGTCAATTCGCAACGAGGTATGCCATGGCGAGGGCAAAGAAAGACTTTTACCTTTATTGCCTTAGCAGATCGAAGCCACGAGGGCCAACAAAAGGAAGCGGGTGGAATGGAAGAAGACTGAGGAGGAGGAGGAGGAGGAGAAGAAGGAGAAGGAGGCACAGAGCAGAAGGAGGCCGAGCCGACGGTAAAGGGGGAGGTGAACCTTTGACGCGACGATGGACGATGAGCCCGAGGAAGGGGAGAATGCACAGAACAAGAAGGTAGAGGAGAAACAGAAGGATAAGGAGGAGAATAAGGCAGAGGAGAAGAAGAGGAAGACTGTGTTAGTGGCCGGTGGCAGGAAAGGGTGGCCACTGTTTACAAGAATGGTAGCTGTCAGTGAAGAGATTTGTGACTTGTATGTATGCCCATTGAAGCTTTGTCCCCAATACAGGAGCGTCTGCAGATTTTGCATCTACTTGCGCAGTTGGAATTGGAGAATGGAGTCTGACTCCATAATCTTCGCATGGCTGACCGAGGATAGATAGACTAACTGGTGGACGTATGTAGATAGCTCCTCCGATTCAGGCTGGTGGTAATAGTAGGGACTTTTGCCGATGGTTGCTTTGTGAATATCGAGGATTGGCAGAGATATTCCTTCATTCAAAGGTATCATAAACAGGTTGCATCAAGAGTATCATCATATCCTCCAATACAACAAAACACAATAGAAATAGACCCCGAAGTATTTGATAACATAACAAAGGAAACGAAAACCAGCCGGTATCGTATCGACATCAAAGCAACACAACACATTCCTTCCAGCCCTATCATGATTCCTGTCCCATCCAGTCATCATCAGCAACAACAGGTCAAACAATCAAAACAGCACTCGCACGTCTCTCCGCAGAGCCAGCAGCAGAATATCGTTGCAAGACTGCAACAGTTGAAATACGGATCCAGTCAGCTTTTGTTGCGCTTCAATGGGCAAGAAAGGTTCTGCCAGGGTTCGTAGCTAGGTATCGTTGCGGACGTACCAGGTAGCAAGACACCCCCTATCCTTCTTCTCTTCCTGGACGACGACCTGTTGCGGAGGTGGCGCGTTCTTTACGAACAACGACAACGCCAGATATAAGTCCTGACTGGCCTTCAATTAACAATAAGAAGGACGAAAGAAAAGTCGGTGAAAAAAAGCAAAAACATACAACAGCATGTATATGTCGGAGCTCACCCGTCCCAGCGTCTATTCCGTGGCCGCTTTGCCGCCCACGTTCCGGCGCCTCAGGTGAAGATGCAGGGGCCCTGAATATCTTGCACCCGAGCTAGCCAAGAGTTACATTTTGACATATGGGCAAAGTGACGCCCATCATATGGTGATAAATAATTTAAGATCAGTCTCACGTTACCCCATCCTCTTTCCATGCCTAAAGCTGATCAGACAGCATGGCACAACAACTGGTAGCAAGATTTACGCGTGTGATTGACCTTGACAAGCATGATGATAAGGAGATTAAACAAGCAATCCTTCCATGTACTTCTCGAAAGTATGACCAGGCTCTAAGGATCCTTGACAGGTAGGTCCCTCTTAGTTGTATAGAAGCATACCACTTACTGTTACAGATCTCTTGAGTTACATCCAGCTGCTTGCTTTCCCCAAGATATAAAATCATATAAAGGGTTTGTAGAATTCTATGCAAGAAATACAACAGGTTGGATTAAGGAACAGCCTATAGCAGAGATAATTGAGAATTTCTGCCTGGATTTCAAGACAGCTTTAGCTCGGGCAAGGGGGATACAAGTCCCCAAGAGCACATCTATCACCATGAAAAGGTATTGTTGTCTGTTGTGGAATATGCTCAAAGGGGAAAGGGCAGGAGGAAACTATATCAACTACACGGACGTAACCTACTAAGGATCGGACGCCATATGACGATTGACCATCTATCTTGTTGACGATTATTTTCTCTTCTTACTCTTCTGTTCCCCCGCTATATATACATACAGAGGGTGAGAACCTTCTAGAACCAGGCGATGTCCGGTCAATCCACCGGAGATCACGTGGCCTCATATTTCTGTGGGAAGTGATGGATGTCTGTCTCATTGGGTGGCCGGTAGGCCGCCTAGTTATCTAACGTAATTCCCGGGTGACCCGTACTTCCCGGGTCATCCGTGCAACTTTTAAAATTCAAACGCGTTTACCACCCATCAATTTTAACCAACCACCATGCCACGAAAAGCGCGTAAAACAAAACAAGAATTGATAGAGCAAGAAGGCAGGATAGAATGCGCGATTCAAGACTTGAAAAATAAGAAAATTCGAAATCCTTGTCAAGCTGCACTGCATTATAATCTACCTCCACAAACCCTACGCGATCGGTTAAAGGGCCACCAATCCAAGCCAGAACGTCGCAACCACAATCACAGGCTATCTAAGCTTCAGGAAGAGGCCTTGATAGCTTGGATAGTATCCCTAGATAT
>NW_027396725.1:0-27087 GCF_047715775.1 Aspergillus undulatus | reverse complement strand
AAAAAAAAAAAAAAAAAAAAAAAAAAAAAAAAAAAAAAAAAAAAAAAAAAAAAAAAAAAAAAAAAAAAAAAAGGGCACACGGTTGGCAGAAGTACAGATGTCTTGCATCAGGCCAACCCGGTGGCCGTTCTCCTCATTGTCGTCCTGGCTAATGCAAAGGGCGTCGATCCAGGGAGGGGGTCTTTTGGAGGCTTAGAAAGCGGTCTTGTGAAGTATTTCCAGATTGCTGCCAGGTTTGCCGTGATGACCTTTTCGTGCCCATTTAGTGAAATCGGCTCAGGGGCCAGGTCACAACCCCAAATGCAGAACATGACAACGAAACTCCCGGTGCTGTCGTCATGGCAGACGTTGATGAGCCGTCCAGACACTTGATCCTTGTTATCCTCCTGGAGAAGCCGGATTTCCCGCTTTGTCAAGTCGAGTGGTCCATAAAGGACCATAATGATGATTCTTAGACGGGTTTAGCTGGCGAAAATTGAGCTCCTCACTGCAGGGTCTGCTTTGTTATAGATTTTTCTTCTTTAGCCTCGCCGGGTAAGCCGCATAATGATGTTCTGATGCTTGGTGGGCAAACCTTGCTGAGTTAGCTTAACCAGAACCTGTCTGCTTGCAGTTGTTTACCATACTGACTCGGTGGTCGCTGCGTAATCTGGCTTGGAAGCTATGTATTTTCTATTTCTGCTCCAGTGCGTCATCTACCCGAATCCGCCTATTTAGCAGGCTCTCTACAGGAGACGCCCAAAACATCTGGCAGAAACCTACCTTACCTAGCTTTGGGTAGGCGCGCACATGTAGGGTTTGGCCGGCGGACCTTGCACCATGCCGTGAGTGTAAGCTCGAGCACCGCTCTATGTCTCTTATGTGCCATGACTATATCCTCTTAAATATACACCCGACATATGTAAATGAAACCCCCCACATTCCTCCCATCAGCACGACGTCCTTCCACCCATGCCGCAGCCTGGATCAGTTAAAAAGGTATCCAGTCCAGCTGTTGACGCCATGCAAGGCACCGGTCCCGGCTCAATCTCACGCAATCACCAAGAAATACTCCACAGGCACCTTGGTCCCACGAGCTACCGGCCGCATCAGTATCATTCCAAAGACGGTCTTGTTCTGACTCAGGGGCTGTCCCTGACAGCAAAGGAGGAATGAACTCGAACTCGGCGTCATATTTAGTCTTTGGAGAGGGAGCCTTTTTCTCTTTTTTTTTTTTTTTTTTTTCTTTTTTCTTTTTTTGTTTTTGGGTACGAAATTTATGCAAGGTCTGTCGGAAGTTCCGCGGCTGAGAAATCCTATCGATATTGACTCGACCAATATTTTCCTCGTACTACTACTGTATGCGATCCTACTTATTCACCTCTGATACCAAAGACCATGGTATATTGATGTCTCTTCTTCCTAGTCCTTTGAAGGGACCCCATCTATATTCCGAGCTTCCTGCCGAATACTTTTCCTCAACATAGAGCATCTTGGATGTCGAGCTTGTCAATATATACATATCTAGACAGGAATACATAATCCGTTCAACCCCGATTATACCAACCGCTCGGCTGATGCTCCCGATCCACCTCCTCATGCCGAATTTCAAACGTTGTCTCCTGATACACCCCGCCTATACTTCCCGAAACCTGACTATCCATATCCTTCATCTCCAGATTCCTCTCTCTCTCATCCCTATCCTTCCCACTCTTAACAATCCCCTCCGTCGAGCCATTCCTCCCATCTCTTATACTCTCACTCAAACTCTGCATCCCCCTCCGCAACATCCTCCTCCCAGCCCAGCCTTTCCCATTGGCTTTCGTCTTCCCCTTTCTCCCTCTATCGCCATCCCCCCTATCCCCACCCTCCTCCGCCGAATCCCTCCCAGCAGCACTAACATGCGTTTCAAACGTATGATCCTGCGTATACGCATATATCCTTCCAACACTCGTCCCCGTAACCCTGCCATTACTCCCGACCTCAGTATGCAAGAGCAACTGCCGTCTCGTCAACGTATAAACAACCGCGTCAACAACCCCACTCAGCGCCATAAGCGAGCCAGCAACAGCGAAATACGCTCGGCTCGGAATAAGATGTCTAGCACTAGACATGCGTCCCGCAGCAAGCGGAAGCGACAAGATAACGTATGAGAGCGGATAAATAACCATGTAAATCACAACGCGGTTGATTCGTTTCAAGGCTTGAGCTTCCCGCGGCGACCGGTTGTAGTTGTGTGTTTGGAGTTTTATCTCCGCTTGCTTTATGCGGCGACGCAGGTAGAAGAACATTACTGCGTAGAGGACGATCGTGTCGAATTCGGAGAGGAAGATCCATATGTAGTGGCCCCAGAGGCGCTCTTTTTCGTGGATGGGGCTTAGCCAGCACTGTCCGCACAAACATTAGTACTGTCGGTAAGAGGGATTCGATGTGAGCATGGATTTGGGGGGGGAAGAGATAGGATGCATACCCAGCCAGCCTCGGAAATCACAAACGCATCCTCCCTATACATCCCGACAGGAATGAATCCCAAAGTGAGAATAAACATCCAAAGCGCCACGACACAGCCCACAAACGCCCGGTAAGATAATTGCCGTCCCCGTAAAACAACAAAGCCCGTATGTATCGCGATTGCGATAACGAACAGTCCACTCCCAGGATCCGCAGTCTGGATCCGCCACCCTTGCAAAACGCACGCTGCACTGGGATACCAGATCCGCTCTTTAACTGCCCAATGCAGACATAGAAGAAACGCAGTCGCTTGCTGCATATCAACGAGAAGGAGATTGTAAATTAAAACGACATATTGGTTTCGCCATAACGGTCATTTATGATCAGGTGAACTAAAGACGAAGCGGTATGATAGGAAAAGAAAGAGCGCTGATGTTGCAATTAGCGAAACGAGCCCACAGACTCCCATTGCGATGAAGCCGGCTTTCGTGCTGCTGTTTATGTTCTCCTCGGTTGGTGGTGGTGGCGGTGCGCCTTCGGGGTAGTCGACCTCGCGACGGTAGAGGTGTGAATGAAGCCCTCCACCTCGTCCTTCATTATTGTGGGTGTATTTCTGGATGAAAAATTTACTCCTCTACTTTTACTTCTCATTCAAGGACCACAACAAGAGGGCCGGGCACATATGCCTGGCAGGATTATTGAAGCAGCTATGCGCAGAGCAGAAGGTTATGTCACGGGTTAAGGAGCTGCACAATCATGCCAAGGATGGCACAAACTATGTCCCACCGAGATATGAGGAAGTCAGGATATGCCTCAACTCTGCCATCACTAGTATGAAGGGTCTGAAGCAAGTCTATATCGTCCTCGACGCACTTGATGAGCTCCCAAATGAGCCAGATGATCCGCAGAGAACGAAGATGCTAGAGTGGATGGCTGAAGTGACTGCTCGCGAGCCACATGTTCGCATTCTTTTCACCAGTCGAACTGACTCTGATTCAGGAGACATCAAGCACACCATGGAAGCTCACCCGTGCGTCTTCAGAATTACAATAGGTGGAGTCAGCAATCGTGACAATATGCGGTCGTATCTTACAGGTCAATTCCGGGATATCAACGCCCTGAGAAACTTGCGGCACGCCTCCCAAGGTGAATCTTGTGGATATGCTTTTGGACAAGGCAAATGGAATGTAAGGGAGATTCCATTCGCATCGCAAAATCGTTGCTAAAAACACTTAGGTTTCAATGGCTGCAATGCCAATTGGCAGATCTCGCCAAATTCCCACATCAAGCCACGGAGAGGACCGCTCTTATGCGCAGGGTATTTGACTTTGCGGACAATTGAATCAACATCGTCAGATTTGTGAGCAGATATAGAAAGTACCATGTTGCCTGACATCGGGAAGAGAAGTTTTTGGAATAAAGATCTAGATGAATATATGACGCAGCACATAAACGCGGACCCTTTGCCGGGATATCGTGACTTAGTATTAAGTTCTCGCCGCTAGCTACTACGGAGAAAGAGGGGATGTAACATTCTGCCTTGATTTATATTCATGCGGGATACCCCTACTATCGTCTGGTATTGAAGTAGCTGGAAATGAATATCAGATTGACCAATCTTTGACCACTCAACCACGGTTCTAATTTCAATGAAACTTGCCCCAGGTCTAGCATTCGCAGCCGAGCATAATAGTCCGACTACCTACACTGAGCGTCGGGTCCAGTGGGCTCCAGGCGGCTTCGCCTAGCAACTTCAGGCCTCCGTCCAGAGTGGTGCTTTCTTATTCGAAACCAGGGCCAGTTGGCCTGCATACCTCTCTGACCCGCAACATCCCTCATGTTCCTGAAAGTCCAATTGCCTGAGTTGAATCTGAGCCATGAGTAGCTAAGCTTTTCATGGAACATCCCACGATTGGGCCGTACCCATCAGCGCTTCTTGCTTGACCATATCCAGCCACATAGGGTTATAATCAGCGTACGTTTGATTCCAGGGATCGTCGTCTCCGTAAGAGATCTGGCGAGCTTTCTGCTGCAGCATCTGATCAGACGGATGTACCCCCCTCGCCAGCTCACCCCGCATATAAGCAACGAGCTGCTCCTGGAGGCCCGTATACCGGTTGTACGCATTGGGGACGTCCTTACTGGGTAGGGCCTGTCCAATGTCATTGACTTGATTTTGATGGCTAATACTCCTCCCCAAAGCTGTTGACTTCCACGGATCCATTGAGCGCCGCTCGAGGCCAAGGAGATATGGCAGCATGGCATTTTTAAGCATTTTCTGAGCCTCGGGGTTGAACCCCCAGCCGCCTTTCCATTGCAGCATATCAGCCCCGGTTTTGAAATGCTCCGCAATATGGTCCATTCTATCTGTCCAGCATGTGAACATTGCATCGCAGAACCCGCATCGGGACGATACAGTCGATGCGCGGGATTCGAACCACGCGTCCATGGATACATCATAGTCGACGCCGTGTGACAGTTTCAGATGTTGTCGGAGATGATCCTTGCGGTCAAACGTCCGTTGCTCGCGAGGCCTTTCACGACATGTTAGATAGTCGTGTTCCTTATTGAGGTGGTCCTCGTCTGGGTTCAGAGTATGGCAAAATACGCATACTTCCACCCCGTCCACACTAACCGCAATACCTCCATTCGGAGCGCAAGGCCAGCGGTCAATGGGTAGATGCAGGGTCTTCTCATGCCGAGCCCAGTCGTGCTTTGTACGGAACGAGTCAGTGCAGAAGGTGCATTGGTAGGGATGTGGCTTCTCGGTCTTACGGGCGCCCAACCGCGGTGGTTTCCGGCGGCGACGTCGAGGCCGATGACTCGGCATTGGTGTTTGCGGTCGCTGGAATGGCTGATTGAAGTTGTGGCCTGAGATATCAGACCCGGAAGACTGGCTATGCTCGAAGGTGCTCATCGAAGGCGCCCCTACGATAAACGAGGCGCTCGAGCTGTCGCTCGACCATGTCCGCTGATATGCAAGACTTGGCGAGGCATAAATATCGTCGCATGGCATAGCTTCTAGTGCTCTTATGATGTCCGTCGTTGCCGCTGGCTCGCTTTGCGGGGGCGAGTTCTTCCATCGTTCCAGGGGCGATTGCTGCGATATATCGACGGGGTTGGTCTCTGGCACTGCAGCAGTACGAGTCAGCTTACGCCGTCTGGCATTACTGAACCAGTAACTAATCTGGGCACGGCTCAAGCCGGTCTCTTGCTGTAAACGTTCTTTCTCCTCTGGAGAGGGGTATGGATACTTTTGGTGGCGATATAACCAAGACCGGAGCACTGCCACTGCATCTTTCGAAAGCCGCCGGCTTTTCTTTTGTTTCAGAATGGGCTCTACCACAAGGTCATCAGTTGCATTAGAAGACGCGTGCGATGGGACGATGTCAGACTGGACATCGCAGCTGGACGACTGGATGGACTGTATCTCTGGATCCAGGCTCGGAGAAAGCTCCGTCTCGCTCCTGAAATCCCAGCATTGGCAGGTCAAGCTCCAGGGTTCCGAGCAATTGCAGTTGAGCAGGTCGTCCAGCGATGTTTGAGGCTCGAACGTCTCCAAATCATAGACCGCGTTATTGGCCAATGGCCATTCTTCGGATACCTCGTCCCACGATACATCCCCAACCGGTGAAGGGATAAGATTCAGAGAGAACATGGAATACTGTTTTATATGTTCCCTGTCCGACTGTCGAAAGTAGGCGCGAGGCTCGTGGTGTTGAATGCGAAAAAGAGCTGGAAAGTTCAAGGGTGGTGGTCTGGCCTGAGTCAGACACCGATGTGGGCCAGGGCTGGGGGCTGTGAATCCAATTGCCCATTCAGCGCTTGAGATATGGGCACTCGGCCAGAGAGTAGCCACTCACAATTGAGTGTGTATTTTAAGGTGCGCCCTGTGTCACTGGGAGTGGAGCATTTTCTACCTTACGGTGTGGTCTAGATAACGGGGAACGTGCCTTTCCTCGACTCCAGTCCTTTACAGCTGTCCACCATCAACTAGATTTATACCATATCAGGTGAAGTGAGCCAAGGTCGTGACCATGGCCGGAGAGGTTGAACCATACGGTAAGAGCCACTACTCCCTGCGCTGTCACGCTTCGCTAACTGGACGTATTGTAGTCCGTCTTTTCGTCTCAGAGGTATTCTCTACTATCACGACGAAAGCCAACTTGCCTAAATAACTCAACCTGAAAAATTACAGTTCAAAGGAAACCATCTTGCCATAGTCGACAGCAGCAACGTAGAAATATCACACGAAGGACAGCAAAGAATCGCGAAGGAGTTCAACTTTTCCGGAACTGTCTTTCTGCACCCTAACGACGAGAATAATAACCCGCGTATCTCGATCTTTGCTCCTGAGAATGAAATGGAGCTTGCTGGTGATCCGGTAATAGGAACGGGCCCCTACCTGTTTCGCCAGTTACGTGCCGAGAACAGCGAAACCCCAGTGAGCATCACTATCATGACCAAGGCCGGACCGGTGCCAGTCTCGTTCAACCCATCTGAGAATGTTGTCTCAGCCAACATCCCTCACAACGTCCATCTCCACCAAGCCAAGGCCACGCTCGAGCATATTCTCCCCGTCCAAACGAGTCTGAAAAAAGCCGCTAATCTGGACGGAGTCGTGAAAGGGTGTCCAGTCGTTTCTATTGTCAAAGGCCGGGGTCCTCACTCCGGACTCCTCTGCGGTTGACATGCGCTGGCGAAAATACATTCGGCTTTCGGAAACGGCCTGGCTGTCTGGCCATAAGGTTGAAGATGGAATTGTCTTCCCTGGAGCTGCTTTTCCTGTGTATGGCACTTGATGCGGGATTTTATTACGAAAAAGCAAATAAGACAAAGGAGCTGGAGCCCAGGAGGGCTGGTCAGCGAGCAGCAGTGTCGAGTTTACTCAAGCTTTGATCGTCCCAGCAGACGCGGAAGCGGTCGAGATGATGTTCGCTTTGCGACGAGCCTCAACCGGTAGAGGAAGGGACCTGGCGGGGCAGCATGAATTCGGCGTCACATCGCGTTCTGGTGACCGTCTCATTGTTGAGCATTGTCGTAGATTTCTGTCTATCCAGGCCGCGAACCAGGCTGCTAGCCTACCCCCCATATCCTGCGGTAAAGAAGAGCCAAGACGAGTCATGGACCCAGCGGCTCTGTATAGCATACTCCAGAAGGTCAGAAACCAGTACTCTGACCAGTTTTGCGGGGTTTCGAACATACTGTTTGAGCCTGGGGTTTCCCCGTATCTATGTCGATGTTGAGAAAGCAAGGAAAACAGCAGATTTTGGCTTCTCTTGGCTTTACCCAGCGACAACAACGGAATACCTACTTTTGGCCATGAAACCTGCCTGTCTGTGATCACAGTCAGTGGAAATTCAGTTCAGTGGATCTGGACTGGCGACACGGGGTATACCTGCAATGTACAGTGGTACCACAGCGATGCGAAGTGCGGCAGCTCCAGAAAGCCAATCCAGTGCGTGTGGCTGGATAAAGATCATTCAAACGGTGCGAAGACTGAACGGCTGAGCCTGCACTTGCCGTCCTTTGGAACGGATGAAGCGCTCGTGGATCAGTATGCGCAAAACGAGGCACGACTCTGTCGCGTTATAGAGTGAATGACGTTCCATGAGAGTATTACTTCCGACTCCTGGTTGCAACCTTCAAGCCTCCGTTGAAGTACAAGGCCGACTGATCTGTGATCAAGCCTGATCGGTACATCAACCGATACCGACGAGGCTACAATGATAGGGACAACAAGTGGGGGCAGAGTCATAAGGAACGCAATGGCCAGGATGGTGACAACAATCGAAGTAAACGTCAGAGACTGGAGCTTTTCGAGGCCAGCCAACAGCACCTTCGCCAACATGCTGCGGAAGGATATTAGAAGGAAGAACAACCAACGAGAGTGGTTAATTGTCAGCAGCCTCGAGGGCCACAGTGCACAAGAGCTGTGCGACAATGAAAGCTTCCTGGGTTCGGACTTTATCAGCTTGCACGAGAGGCTATTCTGCGATATGGAGGAAGGAAAACTGAGGCCTCTTTGTGACGCATCAGAGGCCGCGATTCCGTTGCTCAAGAGGCGGAAGACGATAACAGTGTGCCAGCGAAAGAGTACACCAATTTTGATGAGTGGTAGTTTGCATTACGGTGGTTTGCAGGCCGTTCCTGAATAACTTTAACATGACTCAGTTCCACCCTTCACTCGGTGAAATTGGTTTGCTAGACGCTCCCTGTGACCTGGCAAAATGAGATGTAGTATTCTATAGTGAGGTTCTTGTTTTTCATTTACATTCTTCATATCACCGCCACCAATTTATGATGATTTATTTGTACATCTCAGAGCCCCTCCCAATCCGGGGAACGGGCCTAATTGTGTCGCATGAGTACGCATACGCAAAGTAACGTTGACTAACCAAGGCCTATTCATAGCACCCTGTGCTATAGAGACTAATCAGGAGGCGGTCTTAGGAATACTATGAGGGCTTAAGACGCGCGAAGATACTCATAATATATGTGTTCTACAATAAAAGCATTCGGGCAATAACCCTTCTACTGCTAAAGCGTCGTCAAGTGCATCTCGGCGGAAAGTGGCTGGCAATACTGATACGCATACGCTCCGGGGCTGTGTGGCGTGTTGCCCTACATAGCGCGCCTCAATCAGCCTCCTATACGAAACCCACCCGCCCGACACGGAGTATCCTCGTAGTGCTAGGGACGCTTTCTTCAGCTTGTGTACAGTCGGGCTATACGCTGGGATACCTTGGTAGACAGTGGATATAAAGACAGTGTTGTACCCGGACCTGTTCACAATTCAACAAGCAAGAAGAACATTCCATTTACTACCAATCAACAAACGCTTTTGCAACCATGCTACCAACCATGCCCAAGCAGTCTACTGCATGGTCTGTTGTCGTTACGATGCTGGCACTTGCCCTTAGAGCGAGAGCAGCACCTCGACCCATCACCGAACGTGCAGCATCCGACCTCAGCTTGTTCGCTCAGTTGAAACTTGCCGACACGTAGGTTATTTCCAAATGTACCAGAAATTGTTATCTAACTCCGTGCTCCAGTGCCATCCAACGTTATGAGCTTCTGCCCAACGATGAGGATTTCGTTTTTGACTTCAACGCAGGCGATGTCCCCATTGCCACAAGCGCGAATTTTGGTCCACTTGTTGGCACTGGTATCTCCTTTAACATGGGGCAATTACCAGGTAAGTGTCTCCTGTATTTACCAACGTGTTCACTAATCTTCTGTCTTTCAACAGCATGCAGCATGAGCTTCGTCCACCTTCACCCGCGCGCAACCGAACTCTTCGCCTTAACGACCGGCCACGTCAAATCCGAAATGGTCCCGCAAGAAGGCGTCACCGACTCCGAGGGCAACCAGCGCGTAATAAGCGTCGATTTGAACCCTGGACAATTGACAATTTTCCCTCAAGGCTCGTTCCACACGCAGATCAACCCAGACTGTGAGTCCGCCAATTTCACCGCTGCGTTTACGTCCGATGAGTTTGCTGTCGGTATGGTTGCGAAACAGGCGTTCTCGTTCAGTGATGATGTTGTTGCTGCTACCTTTGGGCAGACTATTGCCGGTGAGGATATTGAGAAGGTGCGCGATGCGATCCCGACTACTCTGGCCATTGAGGTTGAGGGGTGTTTGGCGAAGTGTGGGAAGAAGAAGAACCAGGCTACGGAGCAGCCTTGATGTAATATCGTGGCTTTGGAACTGATCGGGTTCATCTTAGACAGCCTTGTGTTTGTTTTAAAGTATACCAATTACTTGGCTAATTCCGTTCGTTTTCGTGTTTTGGGATCCTTGATTGGTGGGAAGGATCTTGAGATATATTTTTACATTGCATATATATTTTACGAGGAGGTCTCTGCTTTTAGTGCTACAACTTGCAGTTGCTCTGTTTCCGGCCACAATTATAACATTTAAGAGAAAGTATCACGCCTTGTTCCCCTAACATCATCCATATCGCAGAATGCCACTCATAAAATGTCTTGTCGACACCGATTGATGCCCTAGGCACCGGTCTCGGCCCTCGGCACGCAAATCCACAACTGTCCAAGCTCAGCATCTTGAAACATGAATCATTTCTTCACTGTTGAGCAAACAATATGTCAGGCCATCGCAATCGCTCTGCAATCGCGTGTGAAGCATGTCGTCGACGGAAAGTCCGATGCACTGTGACGGTGACCGGGGTGCCCTGCATAAACTGCGCCCAAGACGGAATCCAATGCGCCGTGGCGCGACGAAGAGGAACGTTAGTATTTGCTTAACCGGCCAGCGTTGTCATTATATTTACTGAAGCTAATAGAAATCATACAGTCAACAAGCGGGGAATCAGCCATTGCGGGAGATACGAGCTGTTCCTGACCCTGGTCCGAGATGCAGCGAGCGGGTCTCGCCTGCCCAAATATCTGGTTCGAGGGCAGTCTCTGATCCTCTTATATTTCCAACCCAGTGCCAAAGAGATGCTCCTGAATTTACTCGGGCTCCTCACTGTCTAACCCCAGACTCGGAGAACAGCCGGACAGAAGATGAGGAGCGCAGTGCGGCTGATTTTGCGACGGCCTCGCTCAAGCCTCGAGATGCACAGGGGAGCGGTATGCCAATGTACACTGGTAAGTTCCTCCAACCTGAAATTGACGATGATAACTAACCGTACCAGGCGGGTCTCTCGGTTTTGCTTCGTTTCTTGACGTGATAGCTCCACAGTCTGTTGCGAGACACATTTTTCGTCCCATGTCGCACCCCAATCTAACACCTCAGGACATTGAGTATTTCAAGCTCAAAGGATGCCTGGAGCTGCCATCTGCAAGTGTTCGCCGAGATCTCTTTCATGCCTACTTTCATAACGTGCATCCCATTCTGCCCGTGGTTGATGCTGCTGAGGTGTTGAAACACGAGCAGCAAGGTGTCCATCAAGCCGAGCACAATCTTCTGCTTCTTTGGAGTATTTTCTTTGCCGCTGTCAATGTGAGTATTAAAATCTCAATGTCAACGGACAAGCCACTAATAGAGCCAGTTCATTCCGGTAGAAACCTGCGCACTAGCCGGATACTCCTCGAGGAAAGAAATGAAGGAGGCAATGTACTCTCGAGCAAAGGTACGGCAGACACTCAGATCAGACTTTTCAATCCTAATATGGCCCAGTGTATGCACAACAATAATGGTGGCGACAGGATCACAGAGATGCAATCCGCCCTTCTCCTTGGATTCTGGCATTCAGAGATGAACAATCATGCCCAACCCTGGTACTGGACAGGCGTTGCCATCAGCCTAGGCCAGATCATGGGTCTCCACCGTGACTTCGACGCGGTCAGATCCAACCCTTCTATCACCAACAGTCAGCGAGCTCTATGGAGACGATTGTGGTGGTCGTGCGTCTACCGAGACGGCTGGCTGAGCCTCACGCTTGGGCGGCCTTTGAGGATTAATTTACTCGATTGTGATGTGCCAATGCCTTCAGTACCGGATGTCCTAAGTGATATGTCCGGCATATCTCCATCCGTTGCTGCGTCATTTGTTCCAGGGGAACTGTCACAGTTGTCAGAGTACTGGATTCTGCTATTGCGGTTGTCCAAGTCACTTGGTGATGTTTTGACACTCAGTTACCGACCACGAGGAACAACTCCGACAATTTCAGAGGTTGAGGCAATAGAGCAAGAACTTGTGACCTTGGGCGTTCCAGATCGAATTGACCCTGCGGCAGCCCCTAGGACGAGGTTTGCCATTTCCCACTTGCAACTACACTACCAGTCGGTCTACCCCTCAGAGAGATTTTTGTTCCAGTAACTAATATGTTCAGGGCATGCCTTATCACACTCTACCGACGCTTTACAAACAGGGTCCCCGACGGAATACCCTCTACAAGGCATACAGCATACCAATCTATGATACGGAGCAAAGTTGACGCTGCTGCCCTTCAAACAAACACTATCTTGGATTACCTTGCGCGCGAGCAGCTCCTACATTTTGCGGGCCCGATGACGTAGGACTTCTATCTGTCTATAATCTCAGCATCAATTGACTCTGCCTGTTAGGCCACCTCTGCTTGTCCCTGCGATGCATATCCACCTCCTCAACTGCAAGTCCGGTGACCCACTGACGCAGCAGCTCAGTCTCAACAAACTTGATTTCTGTATGCTGATCCTGAAAGTATTGCGAGACGTGCACTCCGCTGCCTCGTTCTACCGAGCTCTCTTTTTCGAGGCCATCCGTCATGTACTTCCGGATAACAGCAACGCCACTGAGCAAAAAGAGGTTGATGCGGACATGCCGTCGGCTATATTTGGCGAGCAGGGCATCGATGCATTCTTCAGTGGCAATGTCCTTGATGATCTCATGGACGAGGCTTCATTCTTCAACTTTTGGGAGACGCTGAGCAATATCTGATACACTGAACTAGGACGCGAAACCAAAATAGAGTAATCATAAATATGCCATTGGGGATATTAAGGAACATCCACTTTCTTAGACTGTAGCCACTCTTCACACATTCGACTTTGGAGGCCACTTAACCCTTCTCTCAGCCCTCACATATAGATTATTCGGCCGAATCAACTGAAACATCGGATCATACTCAATCGGCTCATCCCCCTCCCTCATAAACTTATACCTGTAAACCAACTTCGGCAAAAACACCTTCACCTCCTGCAACGCAAAGTTAAACCCAATACACATCCTTGGCCCCGCCGCAAACGGCATATACGCCGCCTTATGCCTATTCTTCACCGCATCCGTATCCCACCGATCCGGGTCAAACCGCGCCGGATTATCCCAGATGTCCGGGTTATTATGGATATGATGCAGCGCAGGAATAACCACGGAGTCCTTGGGTATCTTGTACCCGCCCGGGAGGATGAGGTCGACTTTTGCGGTGCGGCCGGGCTGGAAGGAAGGGTTGTGGCGGCGCTGCGTTTCTTTGATGTATTTGTCCAGGAAGGGGAGTTTGTCCGTGAAGTCGCTTGTGATTTCGGTGGTCTCGTCGAAGTCGTTGTCAATTAGTTCTTGTAACAGGCGCTCTTGCATTCCTGGGTATGTGACCAGGCCGTAGATTAGCCAGGAGAGGAGGGAGCTCGTTGTTGTGAAGCCTGCAGCTGTGGCGACGACGAGGGCCCAGACGAGGCTTGATGCTGGTAGCTTCTCGCCTTTGCTGTCAGTCGCGCGGATTGCGTAGTCTATCATCATTAGTATAATGAGGATCATGTAAGCATAACAAGGGAGACAATACATACCAACCATATTCGACGCCCGCAGCGCCGCATCCTGCAAGGGTAAATCCTCCACTCCCCCCCTCGCCGCACTCTCTATCGATTTCCCAACCATACCCTCAATGCTCTTCTTACAATCCTTGAGCCGTTTTGGATCCCCAAACGGCAACGCCGCATACCAATCTCCCTTGGACGTAACCTTCTTATTCAAGCTCAGTAACTCCGCAATCAATTGAACCATCTCATGGATCGGCGCATCCACAGCCCTGAAATGCTCAAAGTCAATGCCTAGCGTTAACTTCCCCACAGCCTGCGATCCTAGCTTCAGCATGTACTGATATACATTCCATGCTTCACCACTTTCATCGAGCTGGTCGAAGACAGAGCACGCATCCTCGACGGTCTTCTGCATCGTCGGCGCATAGTGTCTAACCGCCTTGGGACCCAGCGCCGGAGGCAGGAATTTATGCGCGACGTGCCACTCAGGCGTATCCGTGTCCGCAAGGAACACCCCAGCAGCAGGTGTCTTAAGAGAATGAAGCGGATGCGCCTCGTTGATCTTCTTCGTGAAGAAGTCCGACTCGGCGAAAATTATTGCAGATAGGGTCGGGTCATTTGTCTGGTAGACTTCGCGGCCCAGCGTGTTTGTTTTGATCAGCGGGCCGTGGGACTCGAAGAGGCGCTGGTGGTTGCCGAGGTGGTCGGGGAAGATCTGGAAGTAGTTTCCTACTAACGGCAAGCCCTTGGGGGAGGGGGCGTCTCGGATGGCGTGGCCGTCGATTGTTATGGCAATTGGGGAGTCAGATGAGGTGATAGAGGGGAGGTCGATTAGGGGGTTGTCTTGGGATGAGAAATCGATTCCTGTAGAAAGAAGGTAGTGAGTTAGTATTTTGGAACCTTTCACGGTCCAGGCAATGTGTAATTGTGGTATAATAGACATACCGTTCGGCTCGACAATCGCGAAGTTGGAGGCAATCAGGGCCCTCAAATCGTCCAAGGTATGAGTGCCATCGAGTTCGATCCTCCTAGCAGAGGAGACGGGCTCTCCGAGGAGGTAGAACAGTTGCGCTGCCATATGGGATGGAGTCGGACTAAGCGGGTTTGTCTGTTGCTTCAGCACTCGTCGCCGACGTTTCGATATGCGTGTACATTTCTTCGGACTTATATAGCGTTATTATGTCCTCTAAGACATAGGAGTAGTGTAGTGCTTGTCAATCTCCCATGTGGGCCATCGGGCCATGTACACACCTCAAACGTGGTCCCGTCCCGTGGAGATCGTCAAAGTTAGGGCTATCCACTTGCTATCAGACTGTTCCGACTGGCCACTTTACCTCGGCATTATGGCCGGTCTCAGGTACAGCCGACGTTTGTATATGCCAAGTGGAGAAAATGTCAGGATAGCACCGGGTAAAGCGGAAAGCATGAGTGATTTGGCAGGAGTCTAGAAGAAGCTTCGGCTTAAATCTCCCCTATCATATGAAGCTGAAACAAATCAACGGTGAAGACTTCTTAGTGCATAAAGATATATCCTGCGGGGAGTTTCCAGACCGAGCGAGGTACATCTACACAAAGGGTCGACCCAACGTTCGCTCGTCCTTGCCAATTTCTCGCGCAGTTTGACCATGGCCGAGTTTACAGCGCAAGATGTCGCAGCCCACAAGTCTCGCGATGACCTTTGGGTGATTATTCATGGGAAAGGTATGGCTTAACATGTCGGAATTTCGGATAGCGCTGACTGTCCTAGTCTACGATTTGACGAAGTACGTTCGAGACCACCCCGGCGGCGCTGATGTGCTTCTCGATGTGGCCGGCAAAGATGCCACCGCTGCATATGAAGATGTCGGCCACTCAGAGGATGCGGATGAAATTATGCAGGACTTCCTTGTCGGCACCGCGAAAGATGCAACTGAGTCCAAACGAAAGGCTGCCGTTCGTGTGGTTCAGCCCACTGTCCAGCCCGTTGTTGAGAACAAGTCGACGACTGCGTTTCAAAAAGTGGCTGCCATCGGCTCACTGGCTCTGCTATCGAGCGCCACATACTACTTCTCCTCTCGACTACAGCTATCATGCCTTTCTCATCTTCTACCTGCAGCGATTACCAAAACCAGGCTACCACGTGGAGGATTCGCCAATGGCTTCGCAACGGCCGCTCTGATCTCCACTGCGCTCAGCAGCATCGCAGCCGTCAAGCTCAGCGGTTTCACCCATGTTGACGAAGGCTTCACTCAATACCCGCCCCGAATCAAATGCAAACCTCGCCTAAAGCTCAACCCGCACAATACACCAGGCTTCCTCAACGGAAAAGACTACAAGTCTCTCCTGCTGATTGAGAAAGAGGAACTAGCACCAAACGTCTTTCGCTTCATTTTCCAACTCCCAACTCCCAAGGACGTGGTCGGCCTTCCAATCGGCCAACATGTCGCTATCAAAGCCACGATCAACGGCCAAACCGTCACGAGATCATACACACCTGTCTCAAATAACCTCGACATGGGCCGTCTGGAGCTGGTCATAAAATGCTACCCGGACGGCCAACTAACGGGTCAATACCTCGCCAATCTTGCCGTCGGCGACCGTGTCCAGTTTCGCGGTCCCAAGGGGGCAATGAAATACACCCCCAACATGTGCAAGAAAATCGGGATGATCGCCGGTGGAACAGGAATCACGCCTATGTACCAGCTCATCCGGGCGATCTGCGAGGACGAGAGGGATACCACGGAGATAAGCCTTGTGTATGCGAATCGCAATGAGGAGGATATCCTGCTACGGATGGAGTTGGAGGGGTTTGCGAAGCGGTATCCGAAGCAGTTCTCGATTTACTACATGCTGGATAATCCGCCTGAGAACTGGGCGTATGGGAAGGGGTTCGTCACGCCGAGTGTTATGGAAGAGTATTTACCAACACCAGCGCAGGATACGAAGATTATGCTTTGTGGTCCGCCGGGGATGATTAATGCGGCGAAGAAGGGACTTGTTGGGTTGGGGTTTGAGGCGCCGGGGGCTGTTGCTAAGGTGCCTGATCAGATATTTTGTTTCTAATCGCTTGCTTTCTTCTCGAGATCATGTTTATTCTTAGCATATCCCTTTCAGTCAACTCTGACAATGGTTCAAGATATTATTCCCTCAAGGCCTGCTTTCAAAAGGTCGGATCCTACTGTCGCGGGCAAGGATCCTCCATGATCCCTAATAGACTGTCGAGCGACAGTATTCTCGAACTTCACCGTGACTGAGAAGCGGCAATACCTCGTGACTCTTCAGAGAGAGCGTGTCGGGTCGATCCGTCTCGGTACGTAGCTAGCTTCTTCTCGAGACTATGATGTCAATTAAAGCCCTTGCATAGTTCAGCATTGAATACATGCACTAGTGTTGGTGGTCGACCATGACCGGGTAAACGGCAGT
The DNA here is from genome assembly GCF_047715775.1 of Aspergillus undulatus. Lineage (NCBI taxonomy): Eukaryota > Fungi > Ascomycota > Eurotiomycetes > Eurotiales > Aspergillaceae > Aspergillus > Aspergillus undulatus. The sequence continues at coordinate 10,051 of NW_027396725.1, read as the reverse complement.
AGTAGCGTTAGTCGAATCTCCGGCTGTCTTTGTGTCTCATCGGGTGAGCCTTGTCAACTCAATTGAAATGGCTCGACTGTTTCCAAGTAAGGCTCTTCTACCGAACGTTCTCCGAAGGTGGAGATGTAGAATGTTCTCGGCATGCCGAGCCGCGGCAAAGTGACCACTCATGATCTCGGTATAGTCAAAGGGACATGGTCCTCGGTACAACGATAGAAACTTTAAAAGATACCACGGCATACGGTATCTCGGAATGGTACCGGCTGGGGGTCTCCATTACGTCGATCCTGCTATACGAGGGCTGCAGAAACCACTGACTCTAACGATTTCATAGCACGTAGTAGTGAGTAAATGGGCCCGACGTCGCCCGTCCCAAGGCAAGGCTGGCTTCCGCATTTCCACTTTGGGCATTCCGTCCCCATTCCGAGGACTCTGTGTCTTGGGTTACGAACGACGGCATGCGTCATGTCCTCGCAAAACAATGGATATGGCTTTGCGACAAATATGCCCAATCCGCAGTCCCTACGCTGCGCCCATCGAGATTTGTTCAATCTTGCACTTTTCATTTCCCTAGATACACATCTCTTATCCAAGTTGGAACATGTCTTCAGCGTGGAAGCCTCCGAAAGACTATCGCAACCGTCCGATTGCCATACTCGGTGCAGGCGTGCTGGGTCGCAGACTTGGTACGCTCCTTCTCTCACACAGGTACGAGCTTGGCTCATCTGACTTGACCGTTGGCAGCATGCGTATGGACCTCGGCAGGTTACCACGTTCGCGTCCGAGACCCCAGCACACAGCAACGCGCAGACTGCCTTGCCTACGTCGCCGAAAATGGTGCTTTGTACGCCAAAAAGACTGGCCAAAAGCCTGGCACGGTATCGACATTCGAAGACCTCTCAGATGCCGTGCGGAACGCGTGGCTTGTTATCGAAGCTGTACCGGAGAAGATCCAGATTAAGATCGATACTTTCGCTGAGCTCGAGATCCTCGCGCCAGGTGATAGTATCCTCGCCTCGAACTCGTCTTCGTACAAGTCATCTGAGATGATCGGGAGGGTCTTGGACTCGACAAAGACTCGCGTCCTCAATATGCATTACTACATGCCACCGCAGTGTATGATTGTCGAACTCATGACAGACGGGTATACCGCGGGCAACATCTTCCCGTTCATGGTTGAGAGGTCAAAAGAGGCAGGTACGATTCCGTATGTGGCGAGGAAGGAGTCGACGGGGTTCATCTTTAATCGGCTTTGGGCTGCTGTTAAGCGAGAGGCTCTCACTATTTTGGCTGAGGGGGTCTCCGTGCCCGAGGAGATTGACTCGATGTGGGAGGAGATGTTTGTTAGGGGTGGTGTTTTGCCTTGTAGCATGATGGATAGTAAGTTCTGGCTTGTCTAGCTTTTGATTGTGGTTTTTTTTTTTTTTTTTTTTTTTTTTTTTTTTTTTTTTTTTTTTTTTTTTTTTTTTTTTTTTTTTTTTTTTTTTCGCTGACGACGGAGTTAGACGTTGGGCTGGATACGGTGGCTTTTATTGAAGGGCACTATGTGAAAGAGCGCGGCCTCTCTACTGAGAAGACGGTAGATTTCCTACAGCGAAATTATCTCGACAAGGGCAAACTAGGGAATAAATGCAGTCATGGTGGCCTCTATCCGCCGAAGACTCTCGTCGCGAACCAAACACCCGAGACCAAACTCATCGTCCTCGACATTGGCCTAGCTGCTGCAACACCCAGGGCAAATGCAGGCCAAATCCTGGAGCTCTCTATCGACGGCAAGCTCCAGCGAGTACTTGTGAAGAATCAAGCTTTGCCTGACGGACTTGCAGTCGATTCTGGTAACAAACGAATGTTCTGGACGACTATGGGCGTCCCAGGCAAAGACGACGGGGCAGTCTATTCAGCAAACCTTGACGGCTCAGATATCAAGACTCTCGTTTCCCCGGGGGTAGCAAATACACCCAAGCAGTTGACGCTGGACCACTCAGCTAGGAAAGTCTACTTCTCCGACCGAGAAGGTCTCCGCGTCTTCCGCTGCAATTTTGACGGCTCCGGACTCGAGGTTATTGTCCAGACCGGCGACCACCATATTCTTGAAGAGCGGCAGGATGCAATGAGGTGGTGCGTCGGCATAGCGGTCTCGCCAGCGCTGGGGAAGTTTTACTGGACTCAGAAGGGGCCCTCTAAGGGCGGCAAAGGCCGGATTTTCTGCGCCAATATTGGCATGCCTCATGGTCGGATCGCCACGACGCGGGGAGACATTCAATGTCTGTTGGAGGACCTACCGGAACCGATTGACCTAGAGGCTGATGAAGTTTCTCGTACGTTGTATTGGACTGACCGTGGTGAGCTTCCGTTTGGTAACTCGTTGAACCGCGTTTGGTTGGATGATGCTGGTTTCGTTGTGAAGGATGAGAGCCCCCTTGGTTATGAGGTTCTCACGAGGCACCTGAATGAAGCGATTGGGTTGAACCTGGATTTAGAGAATGGTCATATCTATCTGACTGATTTGTCGGGAACTGTCTATAAGACAGACGCAGATGGTAAGGGGAAGGTGAAGCTGCACTCGGGCGAGAATCGTGCTTTCACGGGAATTGCTTTGATCTAGGGACAGTAAGTATTATATGGACTACAAATTTAACATATTTTTCTCAGATTGACTATTTAACATACTTTGACGGGTAGAATTTGTAAAGTTCCTCACCATAGTTTCTACACAGATACCCGGGAAAGGTTACGCAGCAGAAAGCCGTCGCTTTGCTGTCTCTGAAAGAAAGCCTGAGGATCAAGATTTCGGGCGGCTTTCTGTATCCTTTTCATGTTTTCCACACCGTAGCTTGGACCTCCTGACTGCCCGAGGCAACCTTGGTAGAGAGGTACTCGAGCAACAGGCCCTAAGGCTGTGCAGACTGTTTCACCCTCTGCACAAGGGAGTCCAAGGCCTTGTAAGCGGCATTGTTCTCGGTATCGGTTTGTTGGTGGTCGGGTCATTCGCAGGTAGACGCCCACCCTAGAATGGGAGGATCGAAGTTAGCCCGTGTGAAAGAGAGTACGAGAGCGCCTTGATTTGGCCCGACTGGCTCAGCTAGGTAGGGTATACGTGCAGCACTGTGCGCATTTGTCCAAACCTAGGAAATTTCCGCCCTGCTCTTCGCCTTTCCGAACACAGGACCTTCCTGATGGCTGGATTGTGTAGTGCAGAACTGCGTCTCTGGGGAGTCTTCGGCAGTGTCTCCAGTTGACCAGGCGCCTCTAACCTCAAAGTTCACGACACTATCTGTCCCGAGGCCATGAAGATTGGGAAGACCTCCGTAACCACCTTGAAACTCAAGTCAGTATATAATTGAACTAAAGACGTAGGTTAGGATAGCCCTAGAACTCACCCCCAAGAAGAAATCCCATCCCAGCCTCCGGATCCCGCCCTCCCCTCCTACGGCGGACAGACCTTCCTCCTCAAGTCAGGCATATACATCTCCCCAGCGGTTGCCCGCACCAACAAACGCAACCTTCCTATCAACACTTGTCACTCGCGATTGCAGCATGCTAAGATCGAGTACAACGCCCGTTTCCTCAGTGCTGCTGAAACCAGGGTTGGGGGTATGCCCCGTCGAGCGGACGGCAAACATGCACCCTGTCACTTTGATGATTCCGAGCGCGGCGGAGGCTTCCTGCTCGGATTCGAGGAAGACATAGCAAGCCGCGCTTTGCCAGCAGGTCTGCGACCATGGACGTCTTTGTGCGGCCTGATAAGCTGAATCAGCCTCGGGTAATAACTATGGCCCAGTCGCCGAAGAGAAGCTAATTGGTCCCCAGCTAAAGTCTTCCTGTCGATGTATCTCACTCGGTCCAATTAAAAGACGACGTAGAAACCAGCTTGAACTCGTTATTACCTCGTCGTCACCTCAATCATTACCTCTACTCGTAGCCGAACGCTTCAAAAATCCCCCAGTCTACCATATCGACAATCCCCTCTCATCCCAATACCTGGGTTATGAGAACCTCATGTAGCTCACTACTACGCCTCACAACTCTGTGATTGAAACTTTGAGTCAAACAAAAGCCCTGCAGCTATCAGGTCAACATGCTGCATTACACCACAACACAAACTTCCATGCTGATCGGTTTCTCCCATCTTCTCTCAGAAGACTCTTTCCTTCTAAAAGCTTTCTTCACGCTCTCCTTCAGGAATCCCAAACATCTGAAGGACTCTCAAGCAATGACTCACGGTATCCAATGTTCCATAACCTCCTCTAGGTAAGGCTTTGCTGAGTTGAGGACTACTTTCCTAGACACGCCCGACCAAATAAGCACCCACGACATGCCTCAGTATCGACGACAACATCGTTCCGAAACAACAGATAACGAATGTTCTTCTTTGAAGCTGAACGAGTAAATGCTTCTGCAGGCAACTGTGCAGGCCACTCCTCGATCCTGTCTTCAGGACCAGACTTTCCGGCATTATCGTCCTTTCAACCATTTGACAGTTCACATCTACGACTAACACATCTCGCTCACATCCCGGTCACACCTGCTCCCTTCTTGTCTCTTTTCTTCCTCCTCTTCTCCCATTTCGAAAATTTCCATTTATTGGGTTCTTCTGTTTGCGGCTAGGACAATAAACATCTTCTGAACGCGAACAATATCCGACAGCATGGCTCACGGTATGTAGGCACATTTGGACATGTTAGGAAACCTTGAATATGATCTGATCACGTTCGTTTACAGACGCCCGTCACCTCGTCGAAGTCAAGGAAACACTCGCGATAGGCAAAGGCATTTTCGCAAAAGCCGACCTCCCTCGTGGCACCCATGTCCTGGGCTCGAACTTAACCCATCACCAGATTAGGGGCATAATACTTATTACACCTTCGGATATACTGCGTGCATTATATACAACTCAACGAAGCCGCAACCAATAAAACATCTCAACGGCCAGACAACAAATCAGAGATTCAGCGAGTTAGGAGACGGTGGCCGCAAATGCCACATTGACCGTAAGGCCCAAGGCGTAGTGGCCCTTCACCGCACTGGCAACATATCCAAATCATGTCATCCGAGTTCCGTCCCGAATGTCCAAATCGGTTGTCATCACTTATCAAGTTGCAATCGACACATACAGACGAGAAATGTGCTAGGGGAGCAAGTGCATGGAACCGCGCACGCTGGATTAGGCCTTCTTCCCCCATTTGCGTAAGTTGTGCCTGGGTTGGCGTTGATGTCAACCCCTCGATGTGAATTAAATCCGTCAAGCGGAGCCGATCCGCACGGTTGTCGCGGGCACTGCTGCACGTCACTCCAGAACTTGATACCTTGGCTTCCTGAGCCTAACTTACTCGATATGCGCTCTTGGGCTTGGGGCAATATGCGTCACCGGGATGACAGACAAAAGCTCCTTTGCGTAAGCAGCAGCCGTAGCTGATGCATAACGCTGCCACTGCTTGTTCTTATGTGAATCCGCATAGTCAACAATACCGCGGATGACCAAACACGGGAAATTGTCCATGAGCCCGGCTGCCTCCATCTCAAAGCACAGAATGTCACTACCCAAGTCGCGCGCCACTCGGTCCCGCATCCGGCCGTCTCTCATCACTTGGTTTCCTGACGCGATAGTTTCGTAGTGGATTTCGGGGTTGCTGGACGGACGAAGAGGGCGATTTATCACATACTCCAGGCTGCAGTCCTGGCACGTTCCATCTGCAGAACCAACATGCTCACTTCCCGCTTCAAAGAGAACGTCATTTGATGAGCCTGGATATGAGAACCTTGATCTGGTCGAGTAATGGTCCATGAGGCAGGAGAGGTAGTAGGGCACCTGTGTCTCGCCAAGCATGTAATTCGCTTCGAGTCTCGATGTTGCCGCAAGGAGAATCGAAGGCGGCTTGTTGAGGGCCCCAGTTCGCTGAAACCAATTGTTCCCAATCGTCTTCCCATAGTCATACTGTACGACGCCTCCGAAAGTGCCAGTGGGCTTGCTCACTACGACATCACCAAGTCTGATGTCGGTATTGCTGATCCCCGGCACACCGCCGCCAACTCCTACCAAGAGGCTAAAGCGTATCTCAGGAAACGTGTTCATCATGTGAGTCGCGACGATAGACGCAGATGAAATGCCATATACGCCGAGAGGGAGACAGGCAATCACGATATTGTGGCCATGCACCGCACCCAGCCGGTAGACATTGTTGTCAACCGAGCTCTGAGGCAGGTTCTTGGTGAGACTCGTCCAGCATGAAAGTGGATGCTGCCAGTTCCACGGGCAATGCGCATATCCAGCCTATTGTGTAGTCGGCATGACGCAGCTGTCGAAGATTAGACATGTTCTCGAACGAACCAAGTCTAGTTCGCCCCTCAGGTTAGGTAGTGAGCACTACCACAACAAAAGGAAACTGCGATGCTGTTCGCCTTCATAGGACAGGGGAGGCACGCCTCAACGCTCGAACCTTGTGACAAATCCTTTGTGCGCTAGCGCAAGGCTGAGACTGCCTTTCGACTCTCGACAAGGGCCCAGACTGGTGCAGTGCACACGGCCCTATTCGTCCACGTGTCTTGTTATGCATGCTGTCCCGGTTGACAGTGGACGGATAGTGCGGATAGTGGCTTGTCCAATAATTCAGTGTGTAGTAGAGCGTAGAGTCAAGAGCCCGGTACACTTATGAACACCTGGACCAAATTGCTTGTCGTCTCCCTCAAGCTAAGAACTTCCCGAGCTCTCTGCAAACGCGGTATATAATAATTTACTACGAAGTCCCCAGAATTTCTCTACAGACCTCGAACACAAGGAGAAATACCAAGCATGAATCGAATTACCACTGATCCTGTATCTTCTTCACAAAGAAGCACCCCCAGCCTGCGAAATAACATCCCTCAAAAGCCTCAAAGCCTCCTCCGCAAACCTCACCATGTTCTCTCCCCTCGCATTACTCCCCGTCTCAATCTCGCGCGTGACTTGCCCCTGGGCACTCGACACAGCGAGCGCAACATACCCACTACAGAACGTCAGACTTTTCTTTTAACACCTCGAATACACGACAACACTTACGGCGTCCTATTCCTCGTCGTCCCACCAGTCGGTCCAGCCGTCCCACTCTCGCTAATGGCGTAGGTGCTCTCCAGCGTTCGCCGAGTATGATCAGCCAAACCGGCTACGATCTCCGTTGTGGGGCCGCTGTAGTTTTCTATATTTGCTTTCGTCCACCCCGCGAATGCGATGCGGGATTCAAGGGTGTAGACCTTGCAAGCATTTGTGTGAGTTGACCGAGGAGTTCAGTGGGGGATTATGGGAGAGAGAAGCTTACGGTAAGGCCGCCTTTGTATACGGCTGATGCTCCCGGGACAGATAGGAGAGCGGCTGAGACGAGGCCGCCGGCGGCCTGGATGGAGTTAGTTATGTGATGATGAGGGACGATATGGGTGGCGGGGTACGGACTGTTTCGGCTACGGAGACTGTCTCATTGCGGGATTTGAGGAGGACGAAGATCTCCTGTACCAGAGGCTGAAGGCTGGATGGGGGGAATTCTGCCATTTTTCTTTCTTTTCTCCAATACTGCGCTATTTTGATGGTGGATGGATGGTGTGAACAGTCGAGGTTCCTTGGAATAGGCGGGGTAGATCACATATATGGTTACTAATCCGAGGCTGATGTGATAGCATGGTGATGCAATGTCAACAATGATAGCAGATACCACATTATTGAACAGTACATGGGAAAAGCCACTGCAGTAGTGTAGGTACTCGCGCTCTGATACACATCTATAAGCGATGAGCACTTCCACCCCGGCCCTACGGCTTAAGTCAGCGCCTACACTGGCGCCTCCCACCACCCCGGAAAACCCATATCCAACTTCTCAGGCGCTTGATCGGGCCATTTCCCTCTGATACACTCCATCACACCCTTATACTGAATCCTATACGCCTTCCCGGTAAAATGTTGTCCTATTATCTCGAACAACACGTGTCAGCGGTATCTTCCTCTCAGCGCAACCTCCGAGAACCCCAGGGCCCAAAGAAAGAAGCTTCCAAGGGAAACAGCAACAATGTACCATCCGTAATCAACGCCTCGAAATCTTTATTAGCACGGACGTCTCTTGACCCAATCAACTCATTCCCCTCTCTCCACCCAACAGCGCGCATAAAAAAAACACCCCAAAGATCAACAACCAGAACACCCAGCTCCTCTCCAATATCGACAACAGCCCTCGCATATGTTCTTGTAATCTCGGCCGTACGACTCGGATGCTTCGCGCCCTTAGACGCATCGAACCATTCCGAAGCCCCAATGTACTCAAGAAGGTTGAAGATTACGTATCTGTTGAGTCTTGAAAAAAGTCTTCTCAATGATATCCCTCCACGATCTGTTATCAGAGTATTGAATTTGAATATCCTCCTGAACCGCTCGTACTATCTCTGCATAAATATGCTTGGGGGGTTCGTAAAGCTCCTGGCTGAAATGGTGGATTGTATCGATCGCCACTGCTACCGTGATTGGGTGAGCGCAAGAGGTATTTTCATCATCTGTCAAGGCTTCATGGAAGGGTTCAAGCGAGTGTGTCGGTGATCGCAAGAAGTTTCGCGAGCAGGTCCTTGTAGGGCCACACTTGCTTCTCGAGAGACTGAGTAGAAAATAGCTGCTTAGTCGTGAGAGGTTTCACAGTTGTCTTCTCGGGAGGAGTTCGAGGCCTCAAGAGAGGTTATATGCGACTAAATTATTATATCACAAAGAGGGTTTCACTTCCAGGTTCTCGTGGGTGGCTGATTGCCTCATGTAAGGCTGAAAGGCAGTTTATTGATGGGTGATGGAACGTTTCACGCGAGGTTCTAGAGGGATCGACTGCGGCATCAGAGGTAGCATGAGAGGTAGCATGGGATGTTGCAGTATAGAAGTATTATATTACCAGCAGAATGCCTCCAGCTATAGACTGCGAAGAAATTATGCTAAGAAATAAAACTAGTTACTAAGTAGTTCTTAAGTAGTTATAAAGTACTTACCTGTTATCAGGCTTGTATCTTGTATCTAAAGAATAATTTCCTTAATCCCTTGTAGGATTTGCTCTGGGGGCCATGTAGGTAGTAAAGGGGGATAGTAATATATACCATATTGTAAGGGGACGTAAATAGATGGATCTTCCTATCTAAACGTGCCGTATGTACAAGAAGGAATCGCTGAAGAAGAGAACAGATCAGGAGGGGCAGACAGAAGGTAGAGGGGCAGGAACCACGTGACCACAGCCGCGTAAGCTACGCGGTGCATGTTATGGGATCAACTCATAACAACTAACTGGTTCTCAAGCATTCGGACTTACGGGGTATAGATAGTATTTAAAGACTAGCTTGCATGTTAGAAGTTAATTAATACAGGCCATGCCTCTAGCAAAAAGTCTGGTCTTTATCTAATAGAAACTAAAATCAGTTAGCAAGTACTTATCAAGCGGTTAAAATAGAGGATACCTATATATATTTTGCCTTGCAGTATCTATCTCCCCGAACTTTACCTCTCGTTAAGACTCTTGAATTCTATTCCAAATAGTTTTATTAATAGAGGTATAATAGCAAGATAAAAGCAAAGGGCTTAAATACTTGCATGAATAGATACCTAAGTATCTCCAAGTCTATTTTTGAGCATAGTATAATAAAAATAGGTAATATAAAGACTACTTCAGTCCTTGAGTTTATTTTTTTGCGTATTAAACCTAAATACTTAGTAACTAGTTACTAACTACTTGGAAAGTACTTACCTCTCGTAAAATCTACTTTATCTCAGCCTGAGTTTAATTCGCAGAGGTAATAATATAAGTATAGCCTTAGATATATATTATTGGATACTCTGGTAGGTCTTTAACATATTTAATATATAAAGTTATAAGGGGAGATATTTTAGCACTAGTTTAAAGGAATCAGCATAGAATATTACTATATAGATGTGGGAAGCAGTTCACTGATGTGTCATGAAGTAGTTGTTGATCAAAGCTAGCTCGAAGCCGTGACGGCTAACGTAATTCCCGGGTGACCCGTACTTCCCGGGTCATCCGTGCAACTTTTAAAATTCAAACGCGTTTAC
>NW_027396724.1:0-28104 GCF_047715775.1 Aspergillus undulatus | reverse complement strand
AAGTATTAGTCCTAATTATTAATAAAATAGTATAGAAGTCCCCTAATTATAAATTTAAAAATAATTTATAATAACCTTATTCTATTCTATAGTAGTCTAGGCAGATTTACCAGGAATAAAACTAGTTTATTTAGAGAATTTATTAATAATAATAAATAAATAATTAAATTTATTAGCTAATTTAGCTATTTTACTATCAGATATAAATCTATTTAATAAAAATTTAAAATAAAATCTATTATAATAGAATAGGAATAGGTAATACTAGCTATAGGCTATTATAAGGTAAATAATTTTAATAATAATTCTTAAAATATATAAGGTATTTTATAATATATTTTTTTAGTAACTTTCTACCCTAGTATACTATAATACTTTTTATAATATTAAAATAATATTCAAGGCCCTGGTAAATATAATTATTATAAATTATTTTAAATAATTTATTATATATATATTAAGTATAGCTATAGTTTACTAATTAATATAAGTTTATTATTAATAGTAATTACTTTACTTTTCTATATATATAGAAGCCTATTCTTATAAAAATATAGTAAGTTTATCCTATTATTATTACTAATAATAACCTTAATAATTATAGTAATATAAGAATCCTTGGTATATTTTACTTGGACCCTAGCTTTAAATTTATTTAAAAATTAGACTAAAATTAGGTTTAATATATTTAATTTAATTATAGCTAGGTATACTACTAGAAATTTATCTAGATTAAAAGTAAATTAATTAATAATTTTACTTTACCTAGGTAAATAAGATAGAATATCTAAAATAATATTTATTTAACCTAGCTTATAATAAATAAATAAGTAGAATTATTAAATAAATTAGCTAGTATAAACTAGCTAGAGGTTTAAATATTTAATTATAATAATATTAAATAAACTCTGCTTTACTATACTAACTATAGATACATAGTTAATATAGATTATTATTTATTTTATTAATTTAACTAGATAATAAATCTTCTAGAATATCTAAACTAAATATAATATTTTTAATTTAATAAGCTAGTAAGTATATTTAACTTTTGTTAAGGTTTAGCTTAAGAATATAATATATTAATTATAAATTTAAGCAAGTAATATAGCTAAATTTTTATATATTTATTTAAAATTAATATAATAAATAATAATATTATAATTATTTATAGAAATATCAAGATTAATATAAATAATATAAAATAAATTAAGAATTATAAATTATTAAATATTATTTTTTATTATCAGGGTTTAAAAAATAAATAGCTTTAATAAATTCTTTATACTTAACCTTTTAATAAAGTATATCCTTTAATAACTAGGTTTTCTTATTCTATAAAAGTTTAATATACTTAGTATATTTATTAATTTTATAATAAAACTAGCTTGTAAAACTAATATAATATTCTAGTTTTTTTAGTATATAGAGAAACTTTAATATTAAAATAGCCTTAAGTTTTTTAACTAGAATAATTAAACTAAGAATATTAATATATTATTTTAATAACTTTATAAAGAGGAATCTAATAAATATTTTAAATAAAGATAATTTAATATTTAAATTTTCTAATTATTTTAGGATTATTAATAAATACTAGAGATATTAAAATTATTTAATAAAATAATAATATTATTATTATTATAAGCTTAATAAAAGTTTTAAAACTTTCTTAGTATAAGGTTTATTATATACTATATATAAGAAATAGAATTTATATAACCTATAATAATTATATTAAATATTTTTTAATTATAATAATTAATAATTACTACTCTATTTTTATAGTCCTTTCTTACTAGCTATTAATAGAAGAACTTGGCTATATTAATAATAATAATATAGGTATATCCTTAAACCAAGTCTAAAATATTTTATTAAGTTAATATAAAATAATAATTAGGTTTAGTTTCTTTATTTATACTTTATAAATTAATAACTTAATACTTGTTTTCTATTTAATATATCTTAAAATTAAATATATACTTATAAATAATAAATACTAGGTACCCTAAAAGAGTATAGCTAATTATTAATTTAAATTTATTAATAATATATAAAGGGTTAAATATAGTATTAATAAATTCTTGATCTAATTTAATAATTTTATAAATATAAGATTTAGAATCTAGTCTTTTTATTTTTAAATAATAATACTTTTATCTATTAACTTTCTAGAATCCTAATAATACTAATATTATAATTATCTTAGGCCTAGATATTAAATCTATTTAATAATTTATTATACTAAAATAATAACTTCAGGATTACTATTATAGTAAACTATTATATTAATATTTAAAGTAATAATTTTGCTTAATAAAACTTGCTATTTATTTAATAAATTAAATAATTTTATATAAACTTCAGGTTCAGGATCTTATTTAAAATTAAAATAATTTTTAATTTTTAAATTTTTAATTTTTTAATTTTTAAAATTAGTAATAAAGACTTTTAAAGCTCTATTTAATATATTAATAGTAAGCATAAGGATATCCTTACTTCAAGGAAGAATAGGTTTTATTAAAGCTAGGCTAGCTAGTAGTATAGATATCCTATAAAATAGGCTTTATAAAGTAAGCTAGTTTAATAGCTTTAATATTTATTTAATAGGCAGAGATATAATTTATATTAAAAAATAAATAAAAATAAATATAATAAGTAATAGTAATAGGAGCAGAATTTTTATTTATTATTTTAATAAAAATTTATAATTAACTAGATATATATAGATTATAATATTATTTTATTAATTAAATTTAATAGGTAATTAGCCTAATAGTTTAAATAATAAATTATAGTTTTTAAAAAATATTTTTTTAACCTTTATTAGAATTTAAGCTCTTGAATAGAATAATAGAATATAGTATTTTAAGGTATAGATAGGCTAGTTTTTAATATACTTAAGTTTTATTTAATATTAAATAAGGAATTTTAGGCTATTATATAAAGATATTAAAATAATTAAATTACTAGTATTAATAATAATACTTTTATAATATATAGTTTTTATTCTAATTAATAAATTCACGTTAACTCCTTTAACAAGATATATTATAATAAGAATTTTAGTATACTAGGATTTAGTAAAACCAGAGTTTATTAAAATAAAAAAATAAAGGTTAAATATTATAATAGAATTACTAGAATATTTTAAATCTAAATTATTAATAATAATAGCCTAGTTAACTTTTTAGATATTAACTCCTAGAATTTAATATAAGAACTTAGTATTTCTAATAGACTAGGAATACCTAGTATCTAGGTATATTTTATTATACTAAATAATAGTATTTATACTAGTTATAGCTATTATATAATACTAAGTATAAAGCAGGTTAATAATAAATCTTAAGGTAATTAGATTTAATAACTTAGGCTTTATTAAGCTAGACTATAAGTATAATATTAATATAAAAGCTAGCTTTAGTATAGGCTTGTTTAACTAAAATAATATTTTTAAAATATATATAAGTATAGATACTTATAAAATTTATTATTTAAGTTAAATATAGAACTATAGTTCAAGTAAGTTATAGATTTAAATAATTATTTTAATATAGCTAAACTTAGAGCTTTTTTAGATTTATTTATTTTAGGTACAATAATAGAGAATACTTTAGAATATTTATTATTTAAAATATTTTTATAAAACTAGGGTTCCTGCTTATTAAATTAATTATAGAAGCCCTTAGGTACAGGTTTATAGAATTATATATTTAAATAAAATATATTTAATTAAATAGGGTTATTAATTATATTAACCTAATTATTTAAGATTAAAAGTTTAACAGGAAACTTATTTAATAAATTAATACTAGTTATAAATATATAAAATTAGCCTTAATAATTATTTTAATTATTCTAGTTCTAAGATTATTAATTAATTAAATTAGGTTAATTCCTAAAATTTTTATTATTATTATTATAATTCCGAGGGTTATTTATAAAGGGCTTATTATATAAAACCCTTTGATTTCTAGGATAGTTATTTTAGGCTTAGTTTAGGGAATAATACTTATAAACTTAGTTTATTAGATACTAGTTAGCTTACTATTAGCTTTAAAGGTAGTTTTAACTAGAAATTATTTTACTAGTAAAATAGCTAGTTTAGCTAATTAAGCCTAGGATAAATATTAATTTATTATTATTAATTATTTTTAGGGTTTTAATACCCCTGGTTAAGATTATTACAGGGACTAGTATTACTAGTATTAAGGGAATTAAAGTTTTAGGAAGAAATACCCTTATAATTATTAAATTTAAATATAAAATTTTACTAGAAATATAATTTTTTTAAGCTATTCTAAAAATTATTTTATAATAATTTTAGGTATAGGTTCTAGTAAATTATATTATAAATAAAGATTTAAACTATTCTAAATTATACTTATTTAATTAAATAGAGATAAAATCTTTATAGCTTTATAATATTATAACCTTTTTAGTAAATACCTGGGGGGTCTATTATATTTAAATATTAATATAAAAGAATAATAGATAGCTAAGCTTCTAGAGGGTAATTTAAGGGTTTAACTTAAAATACTTTATAAGGAAAAGAAGCTACCTTTTATTTATTTTATTATATTAAAGAGTAATCTTCTCTAGGTCTATAAACTAGCTAGTAAACTAGTTTAATATTATATTATAAAAATATATTTTAATATTTAATTTAACTATTTCTTCTCCCTTATAGAGCATGATATTCTTAATATAGTTAATAAATATATTTATATCTTTATAGTATATAGAATTATTTACTTGCTTTAATATAATATTATTAATTATATTAAGCTAGAAATAACTAATTTTATTAGTCTTCTAGGAGCCTGTATATCTATCAATTAAAATTAAAATATTAGCTAGCAGAGCTATCTTATAATTAATCTTATTTTAAGCTTTATTTTAGAGAGTACTTGTTTAATAATAAGCTTCTTGCTTAATAAATAGAGTAGGATACTAACTAGTAATCTAATTCTCCAGGATCTATATCTAATTATTTATTATAGCTTAATTAGTCTATATTATATTCTAGGTTTACTAAATTAAATACTAAGTCTGCTAAAGTATTCTTATAAAGTTAAATAATATAAGTTTACTAGAGTTATCAAGTACTTGTTTAGAATACTAAGGATAAAATAATAAACTAATATTAGAAAATCTAGTTTAAATAAAGGGTTTAGTAAAAAGGATATTAAAATAAAATTTATTTTAGTAAAATAATATATCAGGAATATTTCCAAATTATTAATAACTAAATATTTAGTTTAAATAATTAATTTAATTACTAAGAACTTAATAGTAAAAAGGCTATTTAAAGAATTTAATAATTTTTAAATTAAATAGATTTAACCTAGATTTTAAAATAGAATTAGAATTTAAAGAAGGGTAAATAAACTAGATATAGTTTAATATTATTTTAAGGTTAAATAATAGTAATAAAGTAATTAGAGAATTACTAGACTAGAATAATTATAAGTAAGTTATTAAGTAAATTACCTAAGGAAAATACTAAAGGTAAAAGGAATACTAATATTAAATTAAAGTATAGGCTAATTATTATTAATAATAATATAATTCTTAATAGCTATTAAATTTAAGTATATAATATAGTTAGGTAACTAGTTAAGGCTCTTGCCCTTATCTATAATAATAGATAAAGTATATAATAACACGCGGGATTATACTATACCTAGTAACTTAACAGGATTTACTAAATTAGTATCAGGAAAAGGATTCTTGCCTAATTAATTAAAAAAATTATAGTTTTTATTAATCCCTTAGCTCTTTTATAGTTAGTAGAAATCGAGAACTATATAATTAATTGTAGATTTATTAATATCCTAATTAACAGGATAGCTAAGATTCTTTACTAAACAAGGAAGGCATTAAGTTATAGATAGATTGTAAGCCAGTTTTATCATGATCATGAAGTTGTTCGATTCTCCTAAGCTAAAGCTGTCGAACGGCGGGTAGAAGAACTGCATGATTACTAAGGTATAACATAAGCCCGTACGTGATAACCACAAACAACGGTGACGGCCACAAATAGGGGTTATTAGAAGATCAATATCCTTGTCAATAGGTAGAAAAGAAACAAACACTATAATAATATCTAAATAGAAGCTTCGACAGGAGAACGTCAGGCATAGAGGGCTTTATAGTTATTAATAGCTAATTAATTAATCTATTCTGCGCGAATCTATTAATTATAATTGGCTAAATATCCTTTATACTAAATAAAATATTCAAAGAACTTTATTTAACTTCTTCTAATTTAGCAAGTCTACTTACTTAGTAAATAGTTAACCTCCTAGCAGGGAGTACTATCTTTAGCTTCAGGGGATCCTTCCTGAATAATAAGAGGTAAATTTATTAAGGTCTTATTATATAAGTTAGTTCCAGGAAACATAGGTTTAAAATAAGTAATAAATATAATAGGATAGATCTACCAGGTAGGTAACAAGCTAGTTAATTAATAAATTAACTTACTAATATATTTAGTAATTATAAATAGGCCTATATATTATTATTAAAACTTCTTGGGTATTAAATAGTATTAGCTAGTAGGTAAATATCCTTTTTATAAATATAAATAGACTTGGTTTCTAATATAGAACTCTATAGGCTAGTATTTTAAATTATAGAAATACTTTATTTATAATATAGTAAATTTTATAGCTTCTTTAGTATCCAAGCGTATAGTAAAGTCTTAGTTAAATATTTACTTTAGTATATTTTATAGTATATAAAGGCCCATGTTAAATAATAGATAATATAGGGTATACTTTGTCAAGGTATTTAGTAATAAATTAATTACTATGATAATAATAAGTAGCTAAGCTAGCTAGCAGGTCTAACCTATAATAAAGCTATATTAAAATATTATTTTAATAATTTAAATAAGCTACTTACTTTAGTTATTACTCTGTAGATAAACTACAGTAGAGTAATACTAATAAAACTTAAGTTAATAAAATAAGCTTTGCTAGAACTAAGATATAAAGTATTAGTCTTAATTATTAATAAAATAGTATAAAAGCCCCTAATTATAAGCTTAGAAATAATCTATAATAGCCTTATTTTATTTTATAGTAGTCCAGGTAGATTTACTAGGGATAAAACTAGTTTATTTAGAAAACTTATTAATAATAATAAGTAATTAATTAAACTTATTAACTAGTTTAGCTAGTTTCCTATTAGATATAAATTTATTTAGTAGAAAGTTTATAATAAAGTCTATTATAATTATATTAAACAGGATAAGCACAGGTAATATTAGCTAAAGGCTACTATAGGGAAAGTAATTTTAATAATAATTCTTAAAATATATAGGGTATTTTATAATATATTTTTTTAGTAACTTTCTCCCCTAGTATACTATAATACCTTTTATAGTATCAAGATATTATTCAAGGCCTTAGTATTTATAATTATCATGAAGTATAGTAAAGAGTTTAGCATGTATATAATAAGATAGGTAAAGCTATAATTTATTAATTAATATAAGATTACTATTAGTAGTAACTATTTTACTCTTCTATATATATAGAAGCCTATCCTTATAGGAGTATAGCAAGTTTATCTTATTAATATTATTAATAATAGCCTTAATAATTATAGTAGTATAAAAGTCCTTAATATATTCTGCTTGGATCCTAGCTTTAAATTTATTAGAGAGTTATACTAAAGTCAGATTTAATATATTTAGTTTAGTTATAATTAAGTATATTGCTAGAAATTTATCGAGGTTAAAGGTAAATAAATTAATAGTTTTACTTTACTTGGGTAAGTAGGATAGAATATCTAGAATAATATTTATTCAATCTAGCTTATAATAAATAGATAGATAGAACTACTAAATAAACTAGCTAGTATAAACTAGCCAGAGGTTTAAATATTTAACTATAATAATATTAAATAAACTCTGCTTTACTACTAACTATAAATATATAGTATAAATTATTACCTGCTTTATTAATTTAACTAGATAATAAATCTTCCAGAGTATCTAAACTAAATATAATATTTCTAGTTTAGTAAGCTAGTAGGTATACTTAGCCTTAGTTAAGGTTTAGCTTAAGAATATAATAGGCTAAATATAGATTTATAGAGGCAGGATAGCTAGGTCTTTATATATTTATTTAAGATTAATATAACAGATAATAATACTATAGCTATTAGCAGAAATATTAAGATTAATATAGGTAATATAGGATAGGTTAAAATAAACTAGGAACTATAGGTTTTAAAATTTAGACTATAGATTATTAAATATTACCTGTTTTTTATTATTAGGGTTTAAGAAATAAATAATTTTAGTAAATTCCTTATACTTGACCCCTTGATAGGGTATACCCTTAAGTAACTAGGTTTTCCTATTCTATAAAGATTTAACACGCTCAGTATATTTACTAATCTTATAATAGAACTAGCTTGTAGGGCTAATATAATACTCTAGCTCCTTTAGTATACAAAGAAATTTTAATATTAAGATAACCTTAAGTTTTTTAGCTAGAATAATTAAATTAAGAATATTAATATATTCCCCTAATAGCTTCATGGAGGGGAATCTAATAAATATTTTAAATAAGGATAGTGTATTTGAGTTTTCTAATTATTTCAGGACTATTAATAGATACTAGAGATATTTATTTAAATTATTTAATAAAATAATAATAATATCATTAATATAGGCTTAATAGAAGTTTCAAAACTCTCCTAGTATAAGGTCTATTATATATTATATATAAGGAATAGAATTTATATAACTTATAATAGCTATATTAAATACCTTTTGATAATAATAATTAATAATTACTAGTCTGTTCCTATAGTCCTTTCTTACCAGCTATTAATAGAAAAACTTAGCTATATTAATAATAGTAATATAGGTATATCCTTGAACCAAGTCTAGGATATCTTATTAGGTTAATATAGAGTAATTATTAGGTTTAGCTTCTTTATTTATACCTTATAAGTTAATAATAACTTAATACTTGTTTTCTATTTAATATATCTTGAGATTAAATATATATTTATAAATAATAAATATTGAGTACCCTAAAGGAGTATAGCTAATTACTAGTTTAAGCTTACTAGTAATATATAGGGGGTTAAATATAATATTAATAAATTCCTGGTCTAACTTTATAATACTATAAATATAAAATTTCAGAATTCTACCTTCTTATTTATTATATAATAGTACTTCTATCTATTAACTTTCTAGAATCTTAATAATACTAATATCATGATTAACTTGGGCCTAGATATTAAATCTGTTTAATAGCTTATTATATTAAGTAGTAATTTCAGGATTACTATTATAGTAAACTATTATATTAATATTTGAAAATAGTAGCTTTATTTAATAAGACTTCCTGTTTATCTAACAGGTTAGATAGTTTTATATAAATTTTAGGACCTTGCTTAAGGTTAGAGGAATCTTTAACTTTTAAATTATTAAAATTAGTAATAAAGACTTTAAAGCTCTGTTTAATATATTAATAGTAAATATAAGGATACCCTTGCTTCAAGGAAGAACAGGCTTTATTAAGGCTAGCCTAGCTAGTAGTATATTTATCCTATAAAGTAGGCTTTATAAAATAGGCTAGTCTAGTAGCTTTAATATTTACCTCATAGGTAGAGATATAATTTATATTAGAGAGTAAACTAAGGCAAGTATAACAAGTAATAATAATAAGAGCATGATTTTTATTTACTACTTTAATAAAAATTTATAATCTACTAGATATATATATATATATTATTTTACTAATTAGATCTAATAAATAATTAATTTAATAGCTTAAATAATAGATTATAATCCTCAGGAAATATTCCTTTGACCTTTACTAGAATTTAAATTCTTGAATAGGGTAGTAGAATATAATACTTTAAAATATAGATAGGCTGGTTTTTAATATACTTAGGTTTTACTTAGTACTAAATAAGGAACTTCAGACTATTATACAAGGATACTAAAATAGTTAAATTACTAGTACTAATAATAATACCCTCGTGATATATAGTTTTTATTTTAATTAATAAATTCATGTTGATTCCTTTAGTAAGATATATTATAATAGGAATTTTAGTATACTAGGATTCAGTAATACTAGAGTTTATTAAAATAAAAAAATAAAGATTAAATATTATAAAAGAATTACTAGTATATTTTAAGCCTAAATTATTAATAATAATAATTTAATTAGCCTTTTAAATATTAACTCCTGAGATATATATAAAAACTTAATATTTTTAATAGACTAGGAATACCTAGTATCCAGGTATACTTTATTATGCTAAATAATAGTATTTATACTAGCTATAGCTATTATATAATACCAGGTATAAAGTAAATTAATAATAAGTCCTGCTAGGTAATTAAATTTAATAACTCGGGCCCTATTAAGCTAGACCGCAGGTATAATATTAATATAAAAGCTAGCTTTAGTATAAGCTTATTTAGCTAAAGTAATATTTTTAAAATATATGTAAGTAAAGTATAGATACTCATAAAATTTATTATTTAAATTAAATATAGAATTATAATTCAAGTAAGTTATAGATTTAAATAATTATTTTAATATAGCTAAACTTAGAGCTTTTTTAGATTTATTTATTTTAAGTATAATAATAAAGAATACTTTAAAATATTTATTATTTAAGGTATCTTTATAGAACTAGGCCTCTTGCTTATTAAATTAGGGTTTACTAGGTAACTTAATATTATTATTAGGCTAATTATAAAAGTCTTTAGATATAGGTTTATAGAACTATAGATTTATATTAAAAGTATTTAATTAAATAAGGTTACTAATTATATTAGTTTAATAATTCAAGGCTAGAGGTTTAATAAGAAGCTTATTTAATAGATTATTATTTAATAAGACTATACTAGCTATAAATATATAAGGCTAACCCTAATTATTATTTTAATTATTCTAGTTCCAGGCTTACTAATTAGTTAAATTAGGCTAATTTCTAAAATTTCTAGTATTATTATTATAGTATTAAGGGTTATTTATAAAGGGCTTATCATGTAGAACCCTTAATTTCTAGGATAGTTATTTTAGGCTTGGTTTAGTAAGTAATACCTGTAGCCTTAGTTTATTAGATACTAGTTAGCTTGCTATTGGCCATAGCCTTAGGGGTAGTTTAACCAGAAATTATTTTATTAGTAAAATAGTTAATTTAGCTAGTAAGGCCTAGGATAGGTATTAGCTTATTATTATTAACTATCTCTGAGGTTCTAATAGCCCTAGTTAAAACTATTACAGGGACTAGTATTACTAGTATTAAGGGAACTAGAGTTTCAGGGAAAGTTACTTTTATAACTATTAAATTTAAATATAAGGTTCTACTAAAGGTATTATTTTCTTTTAAGCTATTCCAGGAACTATCCTATAGTAATTTCAGGTATAGGTTATAGTATATTTTATTATAAATATAGATTTAAGCTATTCTAAGTTATATTTATTTAAATAGAGACAAGATCTCTATAGCTTTATAATATTATATAATCTCTTTGGTGAATACCTAGAGGGTCTACTATATTTAAATATTAATATAAAAGAATAATAGATAGCTAAGCTTCTAGAAAATAATCTAAGGGTTTAATTTAAAATATTTTACAAGGAAAAGAAGCTACTCTTTATTTATCTTGTTATACTAAAAAGTAATCTTCTCTAGGTCTATAAGCTAGCTAGTTTAATACTATACCATAGAGATATACTTAAATATTTAATTTAACTATTTTTTCTCTCTTATAGAGCATGATCTCCTTGATATAGTTAATAAATATATTTATATCCTTATAATATATAGTATTGTTTACTTGCTTTAATATAATATTATTAGTTATATTAGGCTAGAAATAACTAATTTTATTAGTTTTCTAGGAGCCTGTATATCTATTAGTTAGAATTAGGGTATTAACTAATAGAGCTATCTTGTGATTAGTCTTATCTTAAGCTTTATTTCAGGAAGTACTTGTTTAGTAATAAGCTTCTTGCTTAATAGAAAGAGTAAGAGTAAGATACTAACTAGTAATCTAATTCTCTAAGATCTATATCTAATTATTTATTATAGCTTGATTAGTCTATATTATATTCTAGGTTTACTAAATTAAATACTAAGTCTGCTAAAATATTCTCATGAGGTTAGATAATATAGGTTTACCTGGGTTATTAGGTACTTATTTAGAATATTAAGGATAAAATAATAAATTAGTATTAGAAGGTCTAGCTTAAGAAAAAAAGTTTATTAAAAAAAGTTACTAAAATAGAATTTATCTTTGTAAAATAATATATCAGGAATATTTATAAATTATTAATAATTAGGTATTTAGGTCAAGTAACTAGTTTAATTGCTAAAAATTTAATAATAAAAAGGATATTTAGAGAATTTAATAATTTTTAAATTAAATAGATTTAACCTAGATTCTGAAATAGAATTAGAACTTAAGAAGTAAATAAGCTAGATATAGTTTAATATTATTTTCAAGGTTAAATAATAGTAATAAGGTAATTAGAGAATTATTATACTAGGATAACTATAGGTAGGTTATTAAGTAAATTACCTGAGGAAAATATTAAAAGTAAGGTAGAAAAAATACTAATATTAAATTAAGGTATAAGCTAATTATTACTAATTATAGTATAATTCTTAATAGCTATTAAATCTAAATATATAATATAGTCAAGTAACTAGTTAGGGCTCTTGCCCTTATCTATAATAATAAATAAAGTATATAATAATACACGGGATCGTGCTATACCTAGTAGCTTAACAGGATCTACTAAATTAGTATTAAAAAAAGGATTCTTGCCTAATTAACCAAGGAAATTATAGTTCTTGTTAATCCTTTGGTTCTTATATAATTAGTAGAATTTAAGAACTATATAATTAATTATAAATCTATTAATATCCTAATTAACAGGATACCCAAGATTCTTTACTGAACAGGGTAGGGATCAGGTTATAAATAGATATTTAAGCAGGTATATAGTTTAACCTTCGAACTAGCTAATATAAGAACTAGGGGAATTCTTGTAATAAAAGAATAGCTAATATATTAACTTAGCTAAATAAAATCTAGGCCAAGTAACTATAGATATTAGTATCTGCTAGAACTAATAAAGAAGGATATAGTAGATAGATATCTTGATAGATTAAAAGGATTAGAGGGAGGAGCCTTCAAGACTATAGCTATATTAATAAAGTATTCTAGTAGCCTTTAGAACTGCGGCTGTGTTAGATAGAAGTATTAAAAAAGTATTAATAAACTATAGATTAATAGAGTAGGAAATCTAAAGAGATAGTAAAGAGACTTGATAGATAGAGATCTAGTAAAATAAAGAGGAGATTTAGTAAAGTAGAGATATAAGCTAGTATAAAGTAGTACCAAGTAGGGTAGTAGTAATAATTAAAGACCCAGATTATTAGTAATATAGGAATAAAGAATTAGTAAATTAGCGAATTAGGATAGATTAAAGTAATTAAAGTAATTTAGATTATTAAATAGATAGATAATTTAGTAGAGAATGTCATACGCCTATCGATCTTTCTTCTTGTTCAACAGGCTGAGTCATGTTTTAGTCAGCCACATCGGTTCTTCTAGCCGTCACGGCTTTGAGCTAGCTTTCATAAACAACTACTTCATGACACATCAGTGAACTGCTTCCCACAGAGAACCAGATAAACCGGACATGCTACTATTTATAAGCCAGTTTTATCATAATCATGAAGTTGTTTGATTCTCCTAAGCTAAAGCTGTCGAACGGCGGGTAGAAGAATTGCATGATTACTAAGGTATGACATAAGCCCGTACGTGATGACCACAAACAACAGTGACGGCCACATAGATATTTAAGCAGGTATATAGTTTAGCCTTTAAACTAGCTAATATAAGAGCTAGGAGAATTTTTATAATAAAAAAATAGTTAATATACTAGCTTAGCTAAATAAAGTCTAGGCTAAGTAACTAAAGATATTAATATCTAGTAAAACCTAATAAAGAAGGATATAGTAGGTAAATATCTTGATAAATTTAGAAGGATTAGAGAGAGGAGCTTTCAAGACTATAGCTATATTAGGTAAATGTTATAGCTTCCTCATACGAGGCACCTCTTCAGTTGTTATTACTCGGTCATCATGTGACCTCGTACGAAGACCCACCCTCGCTTACCTCCTGCCTTTTCCACACACGACTATCTATCTTTTCCTCCTTCAACGAACCCTTCATGTACATACGGCGCGGTATAGTTTAGCACAAACATATTGCCCCCTTACATTCTTATCCTTATTAAATAGATATATTTTATTATATTCCTTTATTAACTCTTTAGATCTAGCCAGATTATTAATATAAACCTATTTATTATTATTAGTTAAATATCTATACTAATAAACCAGGTACTCAAGAACAGGTTTTCAGGTTTAACTATAATATAAAGTATAATAATCAAGAAGTTAATTAACCTCCTATCTATTATTTTTATTAGGATAATATTTATTAATAACATGTTTAAATTTAATATAATTATATTTATAAGGGTTAGAATTATTTAATAGAGTAGGTTTAAGTTAAGTAATTAAGATAATTAAATAGATTTACTATATAAAAAGTGTAGCGAATTGGTACCCGACAGGCCAATAGTGAAGTATGGAAGTGGATAAGTTGATGCTATTCAGAGACCGCCGGCGGCGGGAGCTAACTACCTATGCTGACTAAAAGCTGAGTCATCAGGGATGACCGATATACCGAAGTATGCACACTGCGTGACAAAAAGTAATTTACCTAATTAGTATACTAAATAACTAATTCTCTTAATAATAGGAATGGGTCTAGTATATTACTTCAAGAATTTAGGGGAGAGGCCAGGCAGAATTATTAAATAATAACTATAATATAAATATAGATAAACTTAGTTACTAATATTAAATTTAACTAATTTATACTTGTAGTTATAAATAATCTTTATTTATATTATAGTATATTTTAGTACTTTATCTGCGTTAAACTATATAATAAAGTCTTATTTTAATATAAAAATATATCTTAATATATCCTAAGATATACAGAGATTAATTCTAAATAGTAGTTTATATAATATTTTTTATATAGTTATGCTCTTTAACCTATTAATTATTAATATAATAGATAATATCTAAGCTAACCAGGCAATACCTTGTATAATCACGTATTAAAATATAATTTCTACTATTATAATTATATATTTAGTTTACCTGTCAGATTAGGGATAAAACACTATAATAAAATATTACTTATAATATAGGGTATAAAATATTCTTTACTAAAATTTAAATATAAATCTTTAGTCTTAATCTAATATAAATCCTCTAGGTAGACCCTAGTTATATAATATTATATACTAGGCTAGGGCAAAGCCTTATTACTTAGTAGTCTAGGTACTCTTCCCTGGTATTAAACCTACTTGTTTTATAAATTTATTAATAATAACAAGCAATATATTAAAAGTATTAATATTAGGGTTATTTAATAGGGAGTAATTAACTATATTACTTATAGGGCTAAAGTAGTTCTTTAAAAAGTTAATATAAAATCTATAGAAATAAGATTAAATAATATAGGACAATGTTAAACGACGCTTTAAGCGGTGATCTGATTTCATGATATTAGTGGTTGTACTTGAAGCTAGAAAACAGGGAAAAGTATCGCGGGTAAGTAGAAGTTGCGCGAAGTGGTCAAACTGGTAACCGTAGTGGTTATATAATACCCGGAACTCTTAACTGTCGATAGTTAGGAGAAGCATCAACAATATAAAGGGCTTATAAGACTAATATCCTTGTTAATAATTACTAAAAATAGAAAATAGTAGTAGAAAATATTAAATAAATTAGTATACCAGGTAATATTATTTCTATATAATTAATATAGTAGACCTTCCTTATACTCCTGTATAAGCTCTTCAGAGCTATCAAGGTTAGTTTAATAAAATTATTATTACCTGTATCCCTTTTATTAAACTAGGTATTCAAGATAGGGAATATAATTTTAACTAAGTAAGTAAGTTCTTTTTCCTAGGATAGCTTTAATTTCCTAGTAATCTTTATTTTCAGGGAATCTCTTGTTAAAAATAGCTTTAAGCTATAATAGTTCTTGGTAGTATAGATTATAATTATATTTTTAACAAGCAAGCTTTAACTATATAATAGAGAATACTAGGTAGACTTTCCAAGTTCTCGGAAGCTTAAGCAGGTATATATAATAATTAATATATTTAAGGACCTTCAAGGGACTAGAATAGAGATACAAGAACTTTAGATATAGTTTACTAGGAAAATAATAATCTTAATATAACTTTAGATAAACCTGATTATTAGGATAGAATTTTATTAGCAGGTATTTCTAATTATAGATATCCTTTATATAGACTATAGTAAAGTTTAAAGCCTCTTTAGTATCTAGATAAATAGAGAAATCCTGCTTAAATACTTATTAGATTAAAATATTCCAGGGTTAGTAAAGTTTAATATTAAATAATAATTTATACAGGGTTTTACCTGTAGAAGTATTCGGGGAACTATTTATAATATCAAGGATAGAAAGTAATTAGTTTAACCAGGGAATACCTTATATATAATTATAGTAAAAAATAATTTTAATAGTCTGAATTATTTACTCAGATTAACTATTAGTTTATAGATAAAAAGCTATAAAATAGTACTAGCTAGCTCCAGAAATAGCTATTATACCCTTCTAGAAAATAAATATAAAGCAGAGATCCTGATTAGAGATAAAATATTAAGGGAAACCCTAGTTATATAATTAGTAGTATTTAGTAAATATAAGACCCTATTATTCTATAAACCAGGTGCTATATCCAGGAATTAGGTTAATATATTTTATAAACTTATTAATAATAACTAATAACATATTAAATTTATTTGCAGTAATTAGTAGAGTAATAATAAAGTCCATGGTAATAATATTAAATAGAACCAGGGCAGGTAAAATAAGTTACAAGGTATTATAGGGTTTATACCTTCAGGGAATATTTAT
This sequence comes from Aspergillus undulatus, assembly GCF_047715775.1. Lineage (NCBI taxonomy): Eukaryota > Fungi > Ascomycota > Eurotiomycetes > Eurotiales > Aspergillaceae > Aspergillus > Aspergillus undulatus. The sequence goes on along the minus strand of NW_027396724.1, from coordinate 11,051 downwards.
TTAATAACTAGGATATTAAATAATATATTCCTTTAATATTTTATAACTATAATAAATAAAGATACCTTTTATAAAGTAAAGATAGTATTTAAGACCTTGATAACCATGATAGTTATAGATTATCTAGAAAAACTTAGTAATTATAAATTAAGATAAATATAATTATAGCTCTTTATAAAGGTCTCTGTTTACTTTATTTTTAGTATATAGAGTAAACTATTAATTTTAGTATATAGAAACTTTATTTCAGGATTAATATATAGAGTTTAGAGAATTAGGCTTACTTAAAAATTATTCTAATATTCTTGCTAAAGTTAGGCTTTAAATTTATCGCTAAATTTAATAGTAGAACTAGTATAACAGGCTTTAATATTAAATAATATATCAAGGTTAATTTCACGGGCCGGAAATTAGTCTTCAGGTCTAGGTAAATAAAATAAAGTATTAATAATAATATTAATTTTACTAGGTTTATAGAAAACCTCTAATTTAAATTACTAGATATAGTAGCTTGCCTAATTAAGTAAAAGTTTAATTATTCTAAAGTAATAATATTAAATAATATATATTTCAAGATACTAATTATAGACACGTGGTCCATGTAAATAAATAATAAAATTAATATAATATATTAATTAAGTAGCAAGTCTTTCAGAGAACCTAGATAAGGCAAGAAACCTCTAGTTTAATAGGCTAGTAATTTTACTCTATAGAAATCAATACCTAAGATAGGAAGAGTATTAGCTTGACTAAAGTTTAAGCAGGTAGAATTAATAGTAATTTCAGGTTTAAAGAATCTTTAGTATTACTAATTTTTAAATAAAATACTATAGCTCTTATACCCTTTATTAAAGTATCAAGATTAATAAATAAATAATATTCCAGGTTAAAATAAGTCAAGAATAGTAAGTTTAAAAAAACTTTTTATAGGTAGTCAAAAACTTCCTTTTTAATAACTATAGGTTTAGATACTAGTATTACTAATATATAATTATAGTAAGCTTGACCTTTGGTAGGTTTATTATATAATAATACTATTTTCTAAGCTTTAAGAGGTTCAGCAAACTTCATGTATTTTTTAATATAATAATAAAACTAGTTAGTAAGACTTAAGTAAATCTCTAAAGCTTGAAGGTCTTTTAGGAAACCAAGCTTCTAAATACTTTAAAGCTTTTCCTCGGGGGTATTTAAACCTAGAGTATTAACCTATTAGCCTAATAGCTACACTAAAGGAAAACCTAGAAATACTTTCATGGGTTTAAGCTTAATATTCAAGGACTATAAGTATTTAAATATTAATTTAAAATATTATAGATATTTAGGTAGGTTCTTTAAAGCTATAATAATATTATTAATATATACCTTGCAGAAACTAGTAAAGTCTTTTAAGTTCAGGTTTATTTAGTATTAAATATAAGGAATATTATTAATATACTCTATAATAATAATATAGAAGATTTCCTGACTATAATAGGTAATAATAATAAAATAGTTTTAGTAATCTTATTAAACTAGTTATTAATAGAAAAACTTGCAGGTATTAATAATATTAATATAGCTATATCTATAAACTATATTAATAATTTTATTTTAGTTTAAGATAAAATAAAAATCAGGAATAGATTTATAGTTTAAACCCTATATATTAATAATAATATAGCTTTTCTTAGTTAGAAGAATACCAGGTTTACTTAATAATATTAATCTCTAGACTATAAAGACAGGGTACCTGGAAGGAGTATAGCTATTTATAAAAAATATTTTCTACTATTAATATAGCAGGTTAAATATAGTATTAATATATTATTTACTTTTTAGACTAATATAATAGACTTAAGGTTTAAGAAGTTAGTTTTCCTATTTTTTTTTAATAATATTTTTATTTATTTATCTTTAGGTATATTAATAGTTCTAATATTTATATTATTTTTATTTACTTAAATATTAAACTAAGAGACCAGGGAACTAAATTATTTAATAACCTCAGGGTTTTAACTATAAATTATAATATTATTTAAGAGCTTGGTAATATTCTTAAAGTTAGTTTTAGTAAAGAAATTAGATAGAAGACCAGGCTTGGTTTTAAGGCTTGATTTTTTAGCTAAATTTATAACTATAGTATAGTTAGTAATTCTAAAAATAATATAGTATATTTTCAGAAATAATTATTTGATAAAATCATGATAGGATAGAGTCTTGATTTTAGATTTAGGGTAAGAAGGTTTAGAGAATAACTAATTATATTATTAGGCAAGAATTTTAACTTTTAAATTAATATAATAAATAGTAATATAGTTAGAATCAGAGACTTTACTTAAGCAGTAATAGTAAATAATTATAATAGGCTTATTAGTCTTATTAATTATTTTAATAAATAAAAATTCATAATATACTAACTAAGTATAGATAGTAAAACCAGTATATAAATTTAAAATTAAAAATAAAGAATTTCAGGGAATACCTAGTAAATAAATAAAAAGTTTAAAAATAAAATCTTAGTTTTTTAGTAATAAAACTCGTATCTTTACAGGAATTCTTGTATAAGAATAGGGAAGTATAATTATTTATTTTTAGGTAATAATAAATACCTTCTTAATCTAATATAAATAGTTTTTATAATAGATCTTGAAATTTAGGGAAGAACATGAAGTAATAATACTAGTCTTGGTTTTAAAGTTTAGTAATAGACCTTCTTATTTAATAACTTTAATTTTAACTAGTAATTTAGTTTCAAGATTATTAACCAGGTAAGTATAAAGGTAAAATTTAGTAAAACCTTATTAGTTATTAGGGAAAGTTCCTGGAATAAATAATAAAAAAATAATAATAATATTAGTTTTCTTAGTAAATTTAATACCTTTGACCATAATATAGTTATTAGTTTATTTAATAATAGTACCAAGAATAGACTTAGCCAGGGCAGAGTTAATAATAGTTTAAGAATAATTAATATTAATATAGATATTTTTAAATTCTTTAGTAATATTTAGACTAACTCTTATAATAGTACTATAATAGGTTTAGAGAAGTTCTTGCAGAGAATAGTTATTATTTTTATAATATTTAGATTTAATAATATTTATAGAGCTAGCGAGAATAGTAGGAACTAGGTTAATTTTAGTAAACTAAGAACAAGGAAGGTACTAGTATAATATAGAATTAGACTTAAAATATTTATATTATTAATTATAAGAAATAATAATAGGTTCAGGGTTAGTAATCTTAGTTTTAGAGATTAATTAGATATTAAAAGTATTAATATAGAAAGTATTTTAGTTTATAAAAGCAGGAATAGGTTCAGGTAATAGGCTTTTATTTTCTAGAATATACTAGAATTAGGCTTATTTATAAAAGCTTAACTATAATATATTTTTTAAGGCTTGTTAATAAAACTATTTCCTGGATTATAAGGATTAACCTAGTAAGCTTATTTATTTATAGCAGGAATAAGATCTTTAGCAAAATTAGTATTAAATTTAATAACTTTACTAATAAATACTCAAGTAGTCTGATTAGAATTCTAGCCTTGATTTCTATTACTAGAATTCTAGTTTAAAGAACAGGGCTGGTTCCAGGGCTAATAATTTTTATTATTATTTTAGGAATTACCTCTATTTTTATTAAAGTAGCCATGATTTAACTAATTACTTTAAAAGTTAAAGTTTAGATTTTAATTTTAATTATTTTAGGAATTACCTCTATTTTTATTAAAGTAGCCATGATTTAACTAATTACTTTAAAAGTTAAAGTTTAGATTTTAATTTTAATATCTAGAACTATTTAATAGCTATAGGTTTGACTAACCTTGGTTTTAATATAGCCTTTGAGCTTAATAATTACTTTAGTATAATAAAATAGTAATAGAATAGTTCACGGGGATAGTATTTTACTAGTAGAATAGCTAAAGCTGTGACTGCAGATAGTATAATTAGTAGCTAATAACAGGGTTAGCAGAAGGTTAGTAATTATAGGGAGTAGCAGGAAGGAATCTAGTTTAGTATAGGACCTTGGAGTTAGGACCTATATTATTATTATTATAATTATTATAGTTAGAAATTTAATAATTATCCTGCTTTTCATGGTACTTTATAGTAATATTTTACTAAAGATACTAATATTTTTTAAATTTCTCGAGGAAGGAAGCTAAGCTTATCTCAGGTTCAAGAATAAAAATATTATATTATAAGTTTAGATCTAGTTAATTCTATATTATTAATATTTAATTATAGGAACTACTAGTAATCTCAGCAGCTCTATATAGATATATAACTTCTTTAGTAAATACTTGCGGAGTCTTGCTGGAACAAATATCAGAATAACTATAGGATAAAACTATTAGTTTATATAGGGTAGCTTAAGAGTTAAGTTTAAAATATTTAATTAGATAAGCAAGCTAGCTAACTTTTATAAATATAATATAAAGGGCAACTTTCTCAAGGTCCGTGAGTTATATAGTAAACTAGCTAAGAGTATTTCTATAAAGGCAGGCTTAGATATTTACCTTTACTATATTTTCCCTTTTATATACTATAATATCGCGAATCTAATTAACAAAGATATTAATATCCTTATAGTATATAGTGTTGCTGATTTACTTAATAGTAATATCCTTATTAAGGTCAGGCTAGAAGTAACTAATCTCTTCTATTTTCTAATAACCAGTCTATCTGTTAAATAGAGGATTGCTATTAGTATTATTATCTAGTTAACTAAATAGTAGCAGAGGTCCAGGAGGTCCAGGAGGTCCAGGTAGACTATTTCTATTCCTAGAAGGCAGACCCTAGCTTCTAGAAAGGTTATTAGGAGGACCAGGCAGATTAGGAAAACTACTAGGATTTAAAGGGTTATCTTTTAGAATATTACTAGAAAAATTAGTATATAAAGAAGGGTTTCTTGATACAGGGTTAGCCCTTTTATTAAAATAATATTTAAATTATTTAAAATAGGTATTAGTATCTCTCTAATTCTACTAAATAATAATAAGTAGATTATTTATAGAAAGCTTGTCCTAATAGAGAGTTTAGATATTAATTCTGGAACTAGAAGTAATTATAACTTAAGTTTATAGAAATTAAGTTAGACTTGTAAAATAGTTTTGGTTTCCTCTATAAGGATATATAGAATTAAATATAGGGTAAAGGAAGTAGTTTTAAAGAATAATAGTAAAGTTAAATAGAGTTCTAGTAAAACTAGATTTAGAAATAGATATTCCCCAGGTCTTTTTAGTTATATTTCTTCTAGTAATACTAGGCTCAGGTTCTTTAAAGTATAGAAAACCCTCAAGATTAATAGAAGTAATATTAGCTTTAAAATTAGTAAAACCTTTAAATTATTAGTTAGCCCTAGGTTCAGGACCTAGAATTTAATATCTAGTATAATAATATTAAGAGTAAATTAATAAAACAGGAGTACTAAAAGTAGTCCTGTAGACTATAAGAGGCTCAAGCAAGAGATCTTTAAAAAAATTTTATAGAGTTACTAGCCTCTAGACTTGCTTTTTAATTCTTAGAACTAGGTTTTTAATTATTATTAAAACTTCAGGCTCTAGAGCAGGATTTATAATAAGTATAATTAATTAAACTAGATTCTTGCCTTTTAGATTACTGGAAGTAGAGGCTAAAACTACTAAAGTAGAGCAGGATTAAGTAACTCTAAAAGGTTTAGCAGGATTAGCTTGATTAGCTTTAGCTAATAAATTTTTAGTAATCTATAAAAAGAAGTTAGGAAGCTTAGTAATACTAGCTAATTTAGATAAGTAAAGAAATTCAAGAACTACCTAATTTAAATTAGACCTATTTAATGCCTAGTTAGCAGGGAACCCAAGATTCTTGGAAGACTTTGGTAGAAAGTAGTTAGTAATAAGGTATTTAATTAAGTAAAGTATAGGACTATTGAAGTTATTAATCTTAGATAAATTAGAATAATATTAAAAGTAATTAAGTTAGTAAGCAAGTTTAGTAATATACTTGCTTGGTTTTACTAGTATCAAGAATAAAGATAATAGAAGCTAGTACTAGGAAGCTTATAGGGATTTTAATAAAGTATAAGATATAGTAAACTAGAATAATAAAAGAAACTAATAAAATTAATAATAAAGATATAGTTTATTAAAGTAGGGATAATAAAATTAATAGAGTTAGTTAATCAATAGAGGTAAGATAGACTTAGGTAAAGTAGGATTTCAGAGGTATAAGCTTAATTTTAGAAATAGATAAACTAGTTCCTGGAAGTAGTAAAGAAGAGCAGGCAAGGATTAGTAAACCTATAATATAATAGAATAACTAGTAGAAGCAGGTTTAGGAAGGATAGCAGGGTACTAGCTATTAAAATACTAGAGTTAATAAAATTAAAGGTATTCTATAAATTAATATTAAATTTAGTAAAGTAAATAATATAAACAAAAGCTCTATAGTTAATTAGAGTCCTGGTTCAACCAAGGACATGCTACCAGGTTATTAAATAATATTTTAAGTAGTAATCTAATTTTATAATATTAGTGGTTATACTTAAAGCTAGAAAATAGGGAAAAGTATCGCGGGTAAGTAGAAGTTGCGCGAAGTAGTTAAACTGGTAACCGTAGTGGTTACGTAATACCCGGAACTCTTAACCGTCGATGGTTAGGAGAAGCGTCAACAGACAAGGTATAATTAGCTAAAGCTAGTTATATAGTTAGTAATAATATATTTAGTTTTCTAGGCATGTCAGATACTTCAGGATATATTTATATAATATATATTAATTATAGTATAATAAGATACCTTTTATATCCTTGGTAATGTTATGGGTTCCTCGTACGAGGCACCTCTTCAGTTGTTGTTACTCGGTCATCATGTGACCTCGTACGAAGACCCACCCTCGCTTACCTCCTACCTTTTCCACACACGACCTATCTATCTTTTCCTCCTTCAACGAACCCTTCATGTACATACGGCGCGGTATAGTTTAGCACAAACATATTGCCCCTTTACAATATATTCCTTGAATTTATCTAAGAATTTAATACCCGAGATAATACTTTAGTTATTTATAGAAGTAGTAGTATTACACGCCGTAGGCGGTTCATTGATTCTGAAGAGGAAGTTATTGATTTAACTAAGAAGTCGCCTGTCGAACAAGTAGAAGTCCGGGCTGTATAACTAAGATATAACTAATATATCTCTTCAGAGGCCTGTGTACTACAAGTACTATAAAATAAAATAAAAATATTATCCTTGATAAAAAATAATTTAAAGCATGAAAATAATAGGAAGGACAGCTTTATTAAACCTTGTTTATAGTAATAATAAAAGGGAACTAGCCTATCCTTCTTTATCTATACTAGTATTATCTCTTCCTTCCTTGAATGCCTTAATAATTTTATTTACTTAAATATCTTTGATATAGACCTATTTATCTTTGTTTTCTAGATATTTATACTAGTAAACTAGATATTTAAGAACTTACTTTCTAGTTTAACTAATATACCTCTAGTATTTACTAATAATTTGATTAACTTCCTAAACCTTACTAGATTTATTAATAATTAGTGGTTTAACTAGCTAATAGTTAAAAAAAATTATTAAACTAAGTAGGGGAAGTTTTATCCTTAATATTTTTATTAATAAAAGCAGGCTCAAGCTAAATAATAAAAAATATAGGATATATTTTTTATTTAACTAGTAATTTACTAAGCTAATAAGCTAATTATCCTACATGTTTAATTACTAGAAAAGGGCCAGTAAATTAACAAGTAAACTTGTATAAAGATTAAGCTTATAGTAGTAAATAGCCTTAGTATAACTAAATATAAGCTTGATTATTAATTTATAATTTAAATAGCTTATAATTCTGATTATATGCCTGCTTTATTTATATAATAGTATATTTTAAAGCTTCTTTAGTATCTAGCCGAGTAGTAAAGTCCTAATTAAATATATATTTTAAGAGATTCTATAGCTATCAAAGCTTAATATTAAATAATAGCTTGTACAGGGTTTCTTTTATAGATTAATTAATTAATAAATTCAGGGTATTAATAATTATAGGTAAATACTTTTTCTAGTAGTTATTAAATTCTAGTATATAGATATATTAAAATATTACTTTAATAATTTAAATAAAATACTTAGATTAACTACCTAATTAAGGATAATATATAATAGTATATTACTAGTTAACTTAGAGGGCCTTTCAGAACATGCCTTTCTAGAAATTAAAAGTAAAATAAAGGTTTTAATTATTAATAAAACCTCACAGGAGACCCTAATTATATTCTTTTATATATTTTATTATAGTAAATCCCTATTTTACTATAGTCAAGGTAGACTTGCCTGGAATTAAGCTAATATATTTTAAAATTTTATTAATAAATATTAAGAGTATATTATAGCTATTATTATCTAGTAAATAAACTATAAAGTCTATAGTAATAATATTAAACAGGACTACTGCAGGGATAATTAGCTATAATAAACTAAATAGCTTATAATAAGGATAAGTATTACCTTTATAAGTAAGATAGAATTTAATATATTTCTGAAGCTATTAGTAACCTTAGTATATAGCAAGACTTTTTAATTAATTTATATATTTATTAAATCCCTGATAGTTATACTAGTTATATACTAGGTAGAATACTTCCTTGTTTAACCTATAGGGTATATAAAGCTAAGGTTTACTAATTATAACTAGCCTGCTAGTTTCGGGATTATTTACAAGGTCTTATCTTAGTAAATAAAGCAAGCTATTATTAATCTAGTAGTTATAAATCTATAAAATCTTACTTTATTATCTTGATAATAAACTTAACCCAGGGATCCTTGGTATAGGCTTTATAAATCTAGTTTTTAAATTTATTAGAATACTAAATTCTAATAACAGGAATTTTATTAAACCTAGCAGGAATATTTTAAGGCTATTAAAATTTATTAATACCAGGAAAGCTTGTAATAGATTACCTATATTAAAATTAATATTATTTAGAGAAGGTTTACTATTAGTTTATAATAAATAAGATAGTATATTAGCTATAATATTTATATAACCAGGCTTATAATAAACCTGTAGATTAAACTATAATATATACTAGGAAACCTAAATTAACCAGAGATTTAAATATTCTAGTACTACTATATTTAATAATATCTGTTTTATAATACTGATAATAGAAAAATAGTTAATATAAATAATTAAAGTAATAGTTATAGTCTCTAGTAGATACTTAATCTTTTAAAATATTTATATTAAATATAATATTTCTAGCTCTGTTAGCTAATAACAAGTTTTAGCTAAAGTTAGAGATTAAAATAAGAAGAGAATTAGTTTAATTTAAATTCTAGGAAATAAAACTAAAGGATTCTTGTAAACTTATTCTTTAATAATATAATAAATAATTATACCGTGAGCCTTTCTAGATAAATTAAGATTAATATAGAGCTATTTTACAAGATTAAAATATATTAAGAACTTTAAATTACTAAATTCTTTCTATATATTATTAAACATGGCAAGCTCTGCTAAAATAAGGTTAATAAATTTAGCTAATTTTAAGTATTTAGCTCTAACCTAGCTACCCTTTATTAATACCTTGCAAAATAATACTACTTTCTATTATTATAAGGGATCTATTTACTTAGTAAATTATTTAATATAATAGTAAAAATATCTGATAAGACCAAGGTAATACTCTAAATCCTTTAAGGTCTCGAGGAACTTTAGGGTATAAATAGTAACTAATTTTTTTTAAGGGTACTAAGTCCTAGTATATTAATATATTAGCTTAATAATTATATTAATAAAAAGTTAATAAATACTTTTTATAATTTAAGCTTTATATTCAAGCTCTCAAGCTTGCTAAAAATTAAATTTAAATATTTAATATATTTATCTAGTATAGGTAATACTATAATAATATTATTAATATATACTTGGCAGAACTCCCTAAATTTAATTAAATATAGATCTATTTACCTCTAGATATACAGGATAGAATTAATAAAACCTATTATAATAATATTAAATATTTCCTAGCTATAATAAATTATTATAGCTAATTAATTTTAATACTTCCTTTAAATAGGCTACTGATAGAAGAATTTATATATATTTACTATAATAATATAGTAATATCCTTAAATTAATATAATAATCTTCTTTTATTAAAGAATAGGATATAGATCTAGCTCTACTTCCTTATTTATAATATAAAAATTAATTATAATATATCCTTTTAATTTACCTGAAATAATCTTTTATATTATAAAAATAAGGTATACCAAGGGGATATACCTGCAAGCTTTTAATAGCTTGCCTGAGGTAATTAACAGGTTAAAAGTTTTATTAATAAATTTATAATCTTGCTAGCCTAGTTAATAAATATAAGGAATTAGTAAATAGTTCTCCTAACCTTTTTTTAATAAAATCTATATCTATTATTTTTTAGGAATATTAATAATATATTTAATAATTAACCTCTAAATATTATAATACTATTTAATAACCTAGTATAATTACTTAATAGTAATATTACTAGCTTCTCTATATATAATAATATTATTTAATAGGATAGTAGTTTAATCAAGATCTTTTAGATTTAATAATTCAGGTAGAACCTCTTTAGTAGATTCTTTATTTTTATTAATACTTACTTGCTATACTTGAATTATTACTTATTTAATATACTAGTAATAACCAAGAGGCTATTAATTAAATTTAGGTCTAGGGCAAGTAAATTAATCTAATAATAATATATTTTATTATACTTGAGCTAGTTCCGTGGCTTCAGGCTTGACCCTAAAAACTAATATATATTTAAAATTAGTAACTATATTAATTTTAACTCTACAAGTAACTATAATTAGTTCCAAGGATTTATTAATTACTTGGATAAATAAGAAGTTTATATTAACTAGATAGTTATATATAACTAGATCTTTAGACCAAGCTCTAGGTATAAATAAGAGGTCTTTATTTAATAAGAATTTAATTTTTATAGTAACTAGGATTTATCCTTAAGAGTAAGGGGGTACTATAATCTATTTAGCTAAATAAATAGGTCTATTAATAATTTAATA
>NW_027396723.1:0-28499 GCF_047715775.1 Aspergillus undulatus | reverse complement strand
CATTATCAAGGCCTCTCCAGTCTGCATTATCAAAGTACCGAAGCTTCTTTGATGGTGTTAGAATAGTTGCAATAGCATAAACTGAACCATATGGCTGATTATTAGTTTCAGCATAATACTTCCGGAGCTTTGTATTAGCAGCCTGAATTGCTGTAAGTATATTCTTCTTCCAGGGAATAGCTTTGTGTTTAAGCCTTGTCTCAGCCTGATCAAGATGGTTGAATAGCTTATTATAGATACTGAAGATATGCTGGATAGTCACATCTCTTGTCTTTGATAGCACGTTGGTAAAGTCAAAGAAAGGCTTTGTAAGTAATAAAAGATACTCAACCTGACGCCACTCCTCTGGATTGAGTTTAAATCGAGTATAGTGATGAGTATCACAGTATCGATCAATATCTGACTGAATTCTTCGAGCCCGATCAAGCATTAGGAAGGTTGAGTTCCATTGTGTACAAACATCTTGGATTGGTACCAGTCTTGGCTCTGTTGTTTGTAGCTCAAGAAATACCTTCCGGCGCTGCGGACTGGCATTAATAAAGACAGCTAGATCTCGAATCTATAAGGAGAATAGATAGCTGTTAGTAACTAAGTTTAAAAACAGAGGGTATAACTTTTCTGCTAGGAAAAGGGAAGAAAGCTAGTATTACTTACCTTCTTTAGAGTCTTTACAATATCAGGGTGTTGTTGATTCTTTTGTCACGAGCTAGAGTCGTTGATACTAACAGAGTAGTATTAAACTAGAAGAATTCGCTAGAGAATTAAAACACAGTGACCGTCGAGCTTCCTATAAGTGTCACGGACCGACGTTGGTGCCAACCTTGATTCGTCATTCCGGAAGTCAGCAACAATCATACGAGAACTGGCCTGTACAGGGCTTATCCCGGACCAGAGATTCAATCGGCAGTTGGTTCCTAGTGGACCGGCTCGTCGCAATTCGGGCAATGCTCGAATCAAGACTTCGGGCGTAGCTCGTCACAACAATGTTGGCTATCTTGGTTGTTCCGAAAATAAGACACGAAGTACAAAACTAACTACATGGTAATGAGCGTCCTTAAATACCCGTACCTTCATACTGTATCAAACCTATGGATATGTCCCCGGTCAAATCCTGTCAAAGCATCCAGTTGGCTTCGTCAAATCGTCTGCTTTGCTATATCATATCACTGGATAACGTAATTCCCGGGCGATCCGGCCACCCCGGGCGATCCGGCCACCCCCTCGAATTGTCGACGCGTAGTTGGACTGTAACTATTCAAACATTCACCATGCCACCAAAAGCGCGTCAATCGGCTCAAGAATTGGCTGAGCAAGAGGGGAGAATCCAATTTGCTATTCAATCTTTAAAAAACAAGCAAATTCGCAGTGTTCGTCGTGCAGCAGTGGTTTTTAATGTACATCGATCAACCTTACAAGACAGATTAAAAGGCCACCATTTTCAACAAGAACACTGCAACCATAACCACCGGCTATCTCTAGTTCAAGAGAATGCTTTAATAGATTGGATACTATCTAGGGATCTACGTGGAGTCGCTCCTAGACCCTGTCATGTCCAACAAATGGCCGATATAATCCTACAGGCAGAGAGTTCCTGCCCCCCTCAACCTATTGGAAAGAACTAGGTCTCCGAGTTTATTAAACGCCGTGGGGAGATTAAAAGTCAATTTGCAAGAAGATACAACTATCAGAGAGCCTTATGTGAGAGTCCAAAGGTTATTTCTATATGGTTTAAGCAACTACAGAAGGTTAAAAGTGACTGGGGGATCTTGGATAAAGATATCTACAATTTTGATGAGACTGGCTTTGCTATAGGTCTAATTGCAACTACTAAGGTGGTTACTAGATCTAATATGCCTGGAAAGCCTTATCTTATTTAGCCTGGCAATCGAGAATGGGTTATAATAATTGAGTGTATCAATTCAAGGGGTTGGAGTATTCCTTCAACCATTATCTTTAAAGGAAAGGTCCATATTGAAGGATGGTTTGATGAAATACTCCTTCCCCCGGACTGGAGGATTGAGATGAGTCCTAATGGATAGACTACTGATGCAATTGGCCTTCGTTGGCTTGAAAAAGTCTTTATTCCTGCAATAACTAGCCGGACAAGGGGGGGGTATCGGTTGCTTGTTTTAGATGGCCATGGAAGCTATTTAACACCAGATTTCGATAAAGCATGCAAGGACAACAACATTATAGCTATCTACATGCCTCCACACTCTTCTTACCTTCTTCAACCTCTGGATGTCGGCTGTTTTAGTCCTTTAAAGAAGGCTTATGGAAAATTGGTTAAGGAGAAAGTTTGATTAGGGTTCTACTATATTGACAAGCTTGACTTTTTAAAGGCCTATCCTACAGCTTACTAAACAGTCTTTACCCCTGAGAATATTCAAAGTAGCTTCTCTGCAACTGGAATACAGCCCTTTGAGCCTCAAAGAGTGCTGGATAAGTTAAATATTGCGCTGTCAACTCCTACCCCCCCTCCAGACCTTGGGGGGGCTTCAATATCTTCCTCCTAGCTTTGTACACCTTATACAGTCCGTCAAGTGCAAAAGAAAGCTTCCTCAGTCAAGAAGCTTTTAAAGCAGGGGTCTAAAAGTCCTTCAACTCTATCTAAAAGAGCGCTAGAGGAGTTGCTAAAGGGTTGTGAATTGGCTATCTACAACGCTGCTTATTTGGCAAAGGAAAACACCGATCTCCACTCTGCTTTTAAGAAAGAGAGGCAGAAAAAGAGACGATCTAAACGCCAGATGACTCCTACAGATGGTCTATCAATTCAAGAAGCTAGAGACCTTATTTCGTCGAGAAATACTCAACAAGAGGTAGAAGGGGAGCCCTCCAATAGTTCTGCTCTACCAACTTCTAAAGGACTAAAAAGGGCTCCACCAAGGTGCTCAAGCTGCCATATTTTAGGGCATATTAGAACTAGTTGTCCTGATCGTATATCTAAGTAGTTCTAATGAATTTGACTTATTTTTCGTTGTTGGCGATGGCTTCAACGTTGGCAAGCATCCAGAAATTCGAGGGGGTGGCCGGATCGCCCGGGAATTACGTTATGACTCTAGTGGCTTAGTCATCCTTCGGTCCGATATGCTTCCGTCTTTGTCACACCCTAGTTACGGCGCAGCTGGTCGATTGGCTGACGTCGCTTGGTCTTTCTGACAGGAACTTTGATGAGACCGGCTTTGCAATGGGAGTCTGTACAACATCAAAGGTCATTACTGCAGTGGAGCGCAGTGAGAGGCCTCGTACGGTTATCCAGGGTAATCGAGAATGGGTCACAATAATTGAATGTGTGAGCTCTAAGGGGATACCAATACCACCAGTGGTTATCTTCAAGGCCAAGGAACATCAGGCCACCTGGTACCAAGAACCAGGGCTCCCAAAGGACTGGATACTTTCAACAAGTGAGAATGGTTGGACTACAGACAAAATAGGCCTTCAATGGCTAAAGGAGGTGTTTGAACCATGGTCTCGGCGTTCTATGACTGGTGCTAAGCGGTTGCTTATTCTTGATGGCCATTCTAGCCATCAAACTGCAGATTTTGATATATTCTGCAAGGAGAACGCAATTATCTGTCTTTGCATGCCACCTTATACATCTCATCTTCTTCAGCCTCTTGATGTGGGTGTTTTCAGCCCACTTAAACAGGCATATGGAAAGTTGGTTGAAGGCCTGATGGTGGCTGGAAATAACCATATTGACAAGCAAGATTTCCTACACCTATATCCTCCAGCACGTACGAAAATCTTTACCGCAGGCAATATTTGCAGTGGTTTTACAGGAGCTGGCCTTAAACCTCTTGATCAAGGTCGGGCTCTTGAAAAGATCACTTTCCAGCTCCGTACGCCTACACCACCACTTCTTGTTGAAGGTTCAATATCATCTGCTTTTGAAACACCACACAACCCTCGCCAGCTTGACCATAAGATTCGCAGCATACAAAGAAGTGTCCAAAAACGAAATCTCTCCAGCAGTCCAGTATCTCATATCCAACATCTTGAGAAGGCTGCCCAGATGGCTATGAAGACAAACCTGTAACGGGCGTAGGCAGTATTGTTTTCAACTGGCTGTCCTGTATTCACGAGTATCACAAGCTTGGAGAGGAAGTATGAGGATAGGCCTTCCTCTCCCTCTATATACATGCTCCAGAGCTTCCATCAGATTCTATCCACCCTCCTAGAATGTCCTACTGGTTGAGGGCATGGCCGATAACCAAGACCCAGGCCATAGCCTGTGACAAAACCTTCTTCTTCAACAAGAAATTAAGGTTGTACGAGCAGAAAATGAGCGAAAAATAAAGAAGAGGGCAAGAAGACATGCAGCTCTAGGTAACCATGCCCTTTTAACTGTACAAGAGGGCCTGCATCGTGTTCAACAGCTGGATGTACAAGTTGAAGAGCAGGCTCAGGAGCAGGTATATATACCTTCTCAGCGCGCTCCACCCCGCTGCAGCGGGTGCAGGGCTATAGGACATACTATTAGAAGTTGTATAAACAAGTAGCTTAATTAACAATATTTTATTTATTTTAATTTAACTGTATTAGTGGCTCAAAAACTGCGATGAAATGGCTGGCTTGGAGAAAAGGCGCGGTTCGCCCGTAAGCGCGGCTCGGCCGTGGAGTACGTTACTGTTATTTACAGCTAGGCTTCCGCAGAACCCCAAAAACCCAGACCCAGACCCAACCCAGACCCAATCTGGGTGGGGTTTTGGGGCCAGATCTCTAACCCAGTACTGGGTCTGGGTCGATATGCAAAACCCCAAACCCAGTACTGGGGCCCCAGATAACCCAAGTTGGGTTTTTTATGGCATCATAGTCCCGGTCCTCGTGACTGCATAAGTTATGCGGTTCTTGCTGTAATATTCAGTATTTCTCTTCCATACTAATTTTAAAAAATATATCATTATACTAATTCTTGTTGGAATACGACTGAAACAGGTAAGATTATACAGAAGTCATGGTTTCACCATTTAAATCCTTACAAAATCATCATCCTCTCTTACCTTTCGCTTTCTTCCCGATGTCACAGGCCATGGCCTGGGTCTTGGTTATCGGCAATGCCCTCAACCAAAAGCTTAAACAAAGTTACATATATCTGAACCATGGTTCAGAAAAGTCAAAAGTGTTAACGTATGTTTAGAAAAGTTGATAAAAAGGAGGAAAGAAGGTTCATGTTTTTGTCTTTTATCTGTTTCTCTAAGCTTGTGATACTCGTTTATACAGGACAGCTAGTTGAAAACAATACTACCTACGCCCGTGACACCCGAAACCCGTACTTGGGTATTCTCTGGCAACTCTGGCTCACTATGAACGTTGATCAGATCAGATTCCGCGGACCCCTGATCTACTTCTTCAGTATCGCTGATCGACAGAACCTCAATATCATCAGACTTGTCTTCCTTCTGCTCTTTCAATGCTTCAATCTTATTTACAGTGAAGAAGGCTTCAAGCTCCCGTGCTTCTTGCGCCTCAAGATCAAATCTTGAAGCACAAAGAAACATCATCAGTTCCTCAATTGTTCCAGACTTCATACGTCCGCGGCGATAATGACAAATATCACGAGCAGTATTAAACAATCTTTCCACTCCCGCACCAGTTGCCGGGATAGAGAGAATATCTCTTGCAAGTGATGCAATCGCGGGGAAACGACCCTGGTGTGCTTTCCAGAATTGCAGAGGCTCTTCCTCAGTAATATCTAAAAATAATTAGTTTTAAAGCAAGTTGAGCGTAGCGTGAACTTACCACTGTCAAGGTATTGGCTCATCTCCCCTGTAGCTGGCTTGGACTGGATCTTATTCTTACTAGCTGCCTTGTTTAGCCTCCTAAACAAGGACTGTGGCCTGGCAGGTATATCAGTACTTAATGACCCTTCTGTATTCAAAAGACGCTCTTGGTAGGGGATCAAGGTAGTCGCGAATGCTTGTCGATAAATAGTATGCTACTTTGAATCCCAGTCTTCTGACTGGAAGAACTGGAAGCGGTTGTCAGGGGCCAACATAGTACTGATCGCGAAGACATGCCCTTTGACATTATCTGTCTGTGAATAGTACTCATCAAGCTTTGCTCGGCCAGCTTCAAGAGACTCAAGCATATGCTTCTTCCAATAAACATGCTTTCGCCGCAGTTGTTTCGTCAGCTGTTCAAGATGCTCAAAAAGTGCATTGTAGATCTTGAATACCAGATAAATTGTGACATCTCGAGTCTTTGAGAGCTTAGTTGTGTAATAAAAGAATGGCTCAGTAATATAAAGAAGATAGTCGATCTGGCGCCACTCTTCTTCACTCAGCAACATCTCTTTACAATTATACTTGTCACAGAAAGGCTGAAAGAACCTGCGTAGTCTTTTCGCCCGACGAAGCATGAGGTAAGTGGAGTTCCACCGGGTCTTCACGTCTTGGATTGGCTTAAGCTTTGGGTCCCTCTGCCTGAGATCGGAATGATCTGGGTTTATTTGAAGGTTTTTGAAATTCTCGAGGCGTTGAGGGCTTGCATGAATATAGATTGCAAGATAGCGGACTTTATTTAGCGTACATAAAATCTCGCATGTCTGAATTTGAGCATTTGCTTTCGCTGCTTGTGATTGCTGGTCTGTCCACTTTGTTTCTGTGGTTTCATTATCTGGGACCGCTCTGAGCCGCGCCAGAAGCTGGTTCAGACTGAGCTGGATAACATGAGCGAGACAAGGAATTTGAAGGATATTAACATTATTCGGCAAGGCCTGTCTGAGCGAATCAACCAGAGTCTTGTTGTTTGATGCATTATCAGTTGTCAATCCAAAGATCCTGTCATGTATGCCATGATCCTTCAACGTGCAGAGAAGAATATCACTCATATTAGCGCCCGTATGAGATCCATGAATTGGTTTGAACCCAAGGAGTACCTCACGATAGACCCAATCAGCATCGATAAAATAGCCAGTAATAGCCAAGAACGCCTGTGAGAATGGAGATGTCCAACAATCTAGCATAATTGACAACTTGACTCTGGCAGGAAGCATCTGGAGAGTCTGTTTCTGCTGTTCAAGCACAAGGCCCTTGAGTCGGCGACGGATAGCATCGGCAGAGGCGAAAGTTGGGGTGCTCGGGGCAGAGCGAGCAGACTGAATCAGACGCTTGAACGTTTGATGCTCAATCAGATGAAATGGGAGTTGATTAAGCGTAATAAAATGTAGGATGTCTTCCTCCCAACATGACTGTGAAAAGGGAAGAGTAGCCTACTAGGAAATATAAAGACCCGCAAGAGTTAGTACATATTATATAGTTTTATAGAAGATGACTAGTTAGCGTGTAATATACCCCATTCTTCAGAAACCTTGTGATCTCTGCATTCTTTCCATTCTTAGTATTTCGGCAGGATATGGTTTTAAGATGCTTGGTCGTAGTTGATGTGCCATGATACTGATCCTTGCCCTCTGCGTTGGTATGCATAGTATATGGATGCTCAAGAATCTTTGCGCAGCGCCGACACATAACTTTTGGCGCACCATCTGCACTATGGGCAACCTGATAAAAGTGTTCCCAGATAGCTGTATGCCTGGTTGAATCCCACTTAATCTTACTCCTCCTTCCATAATCAGTTTGTAACTACCAATCTACCCACTCGGTATGCACCATATTGTCGTATAGAATAAATGTCTTTCGGCGATCGGGTCCCACACGCGTCAGTGAGGGAGGTACTAAAGTAGGTATATTCGGTCGGAGGAAGTCAGGATTAAACGCGTTGTATGTAGCCTGACTATCAGATGGTGTCTCAAAGGGGTTTAATAGTGCCAGATAGGTCAGTTGCTCTACCTCTCCATTATAGAGAGATAATGCGAAATTAGATTGTTGACTCTGGCTCTGTGACATAGCGAAAATAGGACTGGTAGTAGGGAGGAAGGAAGGAGAACTAGGGAAGAGCATACTTACCAGGAGTTTAGAAGTCTGGGTAGAATGAAAGGGCTTAGACAGAGAATTGATTGAATCAAAAGCAATATATCAACGTGACTGCTGATTAGTTAGTCTATAGGGCCGACCCCTGAAAACCCAGAAAACCCAGAAAACCCAACTATAACCCAGTAATAGCCCAGAAAGCCCAGGTATAACCCAGTAATAACCCATTCCCACCCCAGTTCTACCAGGAGCCCCCAGAAAATTTCACCCTGTCTCATGAAGGTAGAAATACTATAGAAGGGATCAAATTCCTTCACGCCTATGAATAATTACTACTTCATAGCGGCTTACTGGGATAATAGAGGTTAGAACCTTTTAGTTTATATGGAGTATGTATAAATTTCAGCAGAGATAGTAAGGTTCTATTTTATATATTGTGATCTCAAAGATACGCATGCAGTCTGCGCTATAGTCCATATATATTTCTACAAGAATATTATAATCAATACACCCATAAAGCCTCTAAATCCTTAATAATACCCAGAGCCCTTCAAACTGTTAAGTTTATAGGTAAGTATTCTTTTTAGAGTGCACGCAGAAGGGCAAGAAAAAAGTTATAGATTCGATAAAAAAATGGGGGGGACGCCTTTGCTCGAATTTTGAAGGCCAGTGGGCCGGCCCATGGGCCGGCCCATTAGACTAACTAATAAGAGAGATCATCAGATATGGGGCTAAGATTTATTAGCTAATCATCACAAAAGACATTAAACGCGTTATCTATTAACAAGATCTTTAATAGCTATCTAGGATTCAAGAAGGCTATTACTAAAGCCTTTGGAGACCTTTGTTATAGGTTCCTCGCACGAGGCACCTCTTCAGTTGTTGTTACTCGGTCATCATGTGACCTCGTACGAAGACCCACCCTCGCTTACCTCCTACCTTTTCCACACACGACTATCTATCTTTTCCTCCTTCAACGAACCCTTCATGTACATACAGCGCGGTATAGTTTAGCACAAACATATTGCCCCCTTACAACCTTAATACTAAGGAAAATACTAAATATTAAATATATACCTTTAAGCAAGGACCCAGAATAAGTATTAGGGAACTAGTTTCGAAGTTCTACTAAATTATATTAAACCTTGACTAGGAAAATAAAGTATATTAATTTTAGTATCTGTTGTGACGGTTAGCGGGGCGCTGAAAACGGCCCTCATTGAACCGTCCGTCTGCCGCCCGCCACCGCCTGCTGCCGCCGGGCATTTGACTGCCCCTTGCGGTATAGCGCTTACCGCTTCGGGGATCGCGTCACCCGCTCGCCGCTTTTACAGCCGTCCCCTGCCGCCTCAACACGTCCGCTGCATCTATATAAGCCCGGCCTCTCTCCCTCGAACGACCACGCACTTTCTCTTTCATTTTCCCCCTCCCGTCCTGCCTCGCCCGGTGCACTGCCTCCTTCCCAAGATGCCGTGTTACCCGACGGTTGCCCCTTTCCAGCATAGCGCCGTCAAATCACCCCTCTTCGCCCCCTCTGCTACGGCGTCGCCGACGGGTCATCTGGACGATGGAGAAATTGAGGCCCTGATTAACGTTGCTTTATTGGTTTGTGAGCTGTCCGTTTTGCCCCTGATGCTGTGCCGCTGCTGATTTTCATAATCAGGGAGCCGTATGCGCATCGTCCGCCATCTGATCGGCGACTCTGGGGTTTCCGGCTGATGCCTATGGCCATGCCATCCATCTGGGCTTTCCCTGTGAGCTCCTGGATCCTCAACCGTCCTTCTACTGTCTCCTATCACAAATCTCATGTTGCGCTTCTTCGATCGGGCTTCTGATGACCCATATTAGAGGGGTCAACTCTGGGTTATCCAACGACCAGGTCTGACTGCAGCGTGTCAGCTGCGCCGGGGTGAGCCCGGTTGCGCCCCTCTCCTCCACTGCTGTTTTTGAACCCCACCAGGATCGCTTTGTTTACGTGTCATTGCCCTGTTTACTAGCCAATGGCAAAATTGCCGCACCCCTTTCATTTCAGCATGTTTGACGAGCGAGGCTCCGAGCTGGAGTGTCCCGCTATGATTTGCGGAGGACACTGGTCCCGGCCATCAGGTGGCGCTCGCGGATTGAGATAGGCACGTCGGTAGAGCCGATTGAGATGCTGACGGCGAGAAAAGCGCCTTGGTGCTTCTACCGACGAGAGGCACGGAATGGTAGACTGCCGAGAGACGAAGAGCAAGTATAAAGCGGGCGATCAGAACCGCAGAGGTTGCATCTCAGTCCGTTTCTCACGTCGCCTGCACTCTTCCCTCCAGCTCCTACCCTAAATCCTCGTCCCTCCACTTCCCTCCCTCTTCCCAATCGCCCGTCTGCCACAATATACCCTGGAAGATCCTTATTTCCTACAACATGCTGCCCATATTTCATATGAACAACTTCAAGCCGTGGGCTCCCCCTCACCGGAGGCCATTTATGCAACACAAATCATCCAACCCATGCTCTCCAAGAACCCAGAATGCCCCTGGGAGCACCTTGCCACCTCCCAAGCATCACCTGCCTGCGCGGCCACCGGCCGAAGTTTGTGTGTCTACCAACGCGGGCATCCGGCCGTGTCCATCACCATCAAGCTCCCAGTGCCAACCACGGGAAACGACTGCACCAGAACCGCATAGATATTCAGAGATGACGGGACACGATAAAAACCCAAATGATTTGGCGCCTCACCTTAAAGATGCGGATATGGTTTCCCGCTGTGAACTTCGAGACAACACTGGTACCCCAACCGAGCCGCCGCCCCTATTTCGGGGAGATTCTGCGGCGGATGGTCTATCATCTCCAAGTGTATCTAACTCGGACGATAGTCTGGAAGAGTTCTTCAGGCTTCCAGATGCACAGGAGACACTCCTATTGACCCGGCAATCCTTGCTTACCACGGGTCTTGGGAGGATGTGAACATCCAGCTATCAGTCCCAGAGGTTGCCGACAGCCTCATCGATTCCGGGACGATTTGTTCATATCCTGACCCTCCACCCATTCTTCACAGCCCATCCGGCCATTATCAAGATTCCAGCAAAAGGGCTGGTGGTCAAAATGGCAGTACTCAGACAAGTGGCCACCCTTACACCCATGACGGTCATCAGTTGCGCCCCTCTCAACAAGGCACCAGCCCCGACGCATCCTACGCGAACGGTGCCCGTGAGAATCACCACGTCTGTGGAGATTCTAAAAGCCCTAAGCGGAAGACGCGACAATCAGACAGGAAAGCTCGCAAGCGGCCTCGAGCTTGCTCTACGTCGCCGCCCAAGAATGATTCCTTCACTGCCATCCGTTCTCACTTTGTGTCAATACCACTTAACGACCGGTTGCAATTCCTTTCATGGCTATTCGAAGGTGCTCTACAGCATTGCATGTCTGACTCTTCACCAACAGTATGCAAAGATAGAGATGCACGAGCAACTAGTTGCTCAAGTCCCCAGAATAAGACTCAACAAAGTTCGATCGTTTGCAGGGAGGCCCGAGGAAGCTCGAGGAGGGGCATGCCATGGTCCACGGAAGAGGAGGGTCTTCTACTGAAGCTGAGGAAAGATGAGGAGCGGCCTTGGGCAGAGATCACGAGGTTATTCTCGGAGAAATATCCGGGGAGAACTCAAGGCGCGATCCAGGTGTACTGGAGCACGACCCTTAGCAAGAAAGAGGATTAACGCTCCACAATAAGATATCCCCCTCTCGAACCCAAAAGGCTCAGATTGTTAGACAAAGCCAGAAAGCCTGTGAAGTCTCCACCATTTTCAGCTCAGCCGGGGGATGCACAGGGCAGCGGCGATAACTCTCATGTCCGTATAGGGCAGAATATCGCATTTTTGGATATCGGCCTTATGATCGACACTTGTCGAAAGGCATACAGTGCGGATATCAAGCACATACGAAGTTCTCCAACGTTATCGCTTTACGAATGGGTGCCCTTTCGCTAGAAGGCTTCTGGACTGGCAAGCAGCTAGAGGTTAGGCGCACCTTCCGAAACAGTGAATCTCAAATTCCAGTCTACCTAGTATCTTTATGTCTTCCTCTATTTCCTCCCAGAGCAATATCGAAATTGACTCTATCCCTGGTCTTGAGATCTTATTGTTGCATTAAAAACCTTGTAGTTGAACCTTGGATCCAGCTGGTTTGTCCGAAGACACAGCCTTAGTCCAGGTGAGTTGTGTTGAAAAGTCTGTTCCCGGTATCAGTAGCCCCCTTGCCAGTGTACTCATTCTTTGACAGGCGAAGTGTGATAATGGTCAGCTCAGTCGAACGTGCGAGGGCACAAATAGGGCTGCAGCCTCTAACAGCCTTGTCTTGAATAACCCCGGCAACGACAATGATACGAACCGCGCCGTTGATACCCTGAATGTGCCGCACGAATTTGACCACCGAGTTGCCACTGTTGATCACATCATCGACTAGAATGACAGTGACAATACCCTCGAGTTCCTGTTTCTTGATATGCTTCGGCTGGTTGGCGTTCGTCTAGCGAGCCTTGGGGAAAACTTTGTTAATGCCGTGAGCCAAGAAGAGCCCACCGCGAAACAACCCCATGATCAAGGTTTGTTCCTCGTTCAATAGACGGTAACCATCAACATAGTGCCCTTGGGGATGGCGTATAGGGAATGACTCGACACCGATGAGCTCGACCAGATATGTTCTGGCTAGATGAATGCCAGTCTCTTCATGAAATTCCTGCAGGCGTGGACCGCGGACAAGGCCATCTCGCGTTAGGGTACTCAACAACTTTGCCGTATTGGTGTCGGTAGCATGGTAAAGATTTAGACCACCGGAGGGCTTGTGAGATTTAAAGACTGAATCCACGAATGACTTCTCAGTGATATCAACTACTGGCAGTCTGGCAAGGTTAAGCCGCGGTATGGTTGAGCTGCTTGGAAGCAGAGCCTGACGAGCTTGCAATCCATTACTCACCATTGCCCTCAAAAGTTCGTGATCCATGCTTTTGCTCCGGTTATGCTGATCGCCAACTATAACAATCGCCTTGTGAGCAGCGACCATCATTGGCAGATCAACAGGGCTATCTCCAAAGACCCAGGTATATGCCTCATGGACTTGGCGCGCATGAGTAACCAAGCTTCTTTTCACTGCAGGAGTGACAACAAACTCATCTATGAGCCTCCCCCCGCCGATAATTTTGACTATCTTGGAGAGACCTTCTTTGGCTATGATTTTTTCCCACACGCGACGGAGCCCGCAGGTCACAATTACGGGACAAACATGGTCGTGTCTTCCTGCCTGGCGCAGAAGGGACGACATTTGAGGGTAGAGAGTTGTTGAAGCAGCAACTTCCTCACAGATAACATCAAAATCCTTGTCGCTGACAGACTCCTCGTACATCAACATCGCTTGTCGAAACGCGATATACGAGTAGTGCAGCTGACTCTTGAACAACGCAGTCAGCGGGTCCCCTTCGCCTCTTGAATATTTGACCTTCTTCCAGAAGAGTGCACTGGTATCTTCCGCCGCCAATGTCTGGTCAGCGTCGAAAAACAGAACGGTCTGCAGCTTGTCATAGTGTTCAGCAGATAGAGCATTGTCCAAGTACTGCTCAGCAACCGATGTGTTGTGACTCTCATCATGAAGCTGGAAGTCACTAATCACACTTGCTAGCTTGTCTATCAAGTTGGGATAGACCAAGGCAAAGTTGATGTTGTTCTCATGACAAAGGCGATGGATTTCATCAATTTCAGCCTCTTGCCAGCGTTGCAAATGTTCAACCGACAAGTGCGAACGTCTTCTTTCCGTGTCGCCTGCTTGTTGCTTTGCCGTCTGTTCTACAGGAGTGTTGACGTATAGAATATGAGTATAGGTATTTAGATCAGCCTGAGTGCAGACCCTCAACGCCCGTTCGTCTTCCTGGTCCCGGAACGTGAAGTGACCAGTGACAATGCCGACCTTTCTATTCTGAGCACATGTGAACTTGATGGTGCCAATAGCAAACTCGCGAACTTGGTTCTTTTTGTCATCGTCCAGCCTTTTGAACGCTTCAAGTCCACCGGGGGTCACGGAGCCGATCATCTTAGAGCCTTCGAAGTACTCAAAGCCCGACTCACCCAGCTTGTGCTTGAGTTGCTCCATGACGTATGTCTTTCCGCAGCCAGGAATGCCATACAGCCCGATCACTCGAGGAGCAGCTGCGGTGGTAGTAACGGTGGTCACGCTCGCGTGGGAAGAGCCGTTGACCGGCTCAGGTGGGACCTGGGTTTCCATCATGGAACAGCTGCAAGATCAGGGTGGAGTCTAGAGGGTTATATGGCCTGTCGACGTCAGGTCAGGCTGGTTGAAGTGGAAGGAGAGGCAGTTACAGTCAGGCAAGTCAGATTGTCGTTCAGGTGTTGGGTCAGAATCTGAGCAGTAGAAGATGGCAGCAGCTGGAAATTTGCAACTCAAATTGACTTTAAGATGAGGAAAGAGAGAGTTAGGTTCTTTCTGGTAGGCGAAGGTTCTGGGAGGTGGTTCTGGGAGGCGGTTTCTGGGAGGCGGTTTCTGGGTCCTGTCAGAGAAACGGCCCTGCTTGGATCCGCTGTTGCGTACAAGGTCTCTCTTTAAGCCTCGTGTTGCTCAGTCTATTCTTTTATTTTCTGTTTGTTTCTAGAAAGCAGTGGAGCTGACAGAAGGGGTCCAGTGAATTCATGGACTTGATTCACAGGATGAACTCGCTGGATTATAAAACATCTATAATCTGCAGAACCCGAGCTACAGCCATATAACAATCATGGAAAAGAACAGAACTCAAGCTTTTGGCAGACTATATCTCCTGAAGATCTTGGTCAACGATCACAACTCTAACAAACCTGGTGTCTTTAGCTAGGCTGTGGGTGTTGCACACCCAGACTGATTCACGCAACATGGGCACCCGCACAAGCAAACGAATACAAACAGTCAATCAGCCATGTGAAATTGATTTGTCCATCAGCCATCCAGACTCTCAGCACAAATCAGCCGGTGACAGACATTAATCTTCTCAGAAACCAAAGTCACATGCTTATAGTACATGAATTGCGACTGGAAACTCAAGTGTTACTTTTCTAAATGAATAGAACTTCAGTCAACCCTTCGGCCACCTTCTGACTGCTGAACCCATCTGTTTCCCTCTGGTTTGGAATATCTGCACTCCGAACAGTCATTGACTCCTCTGTTAACATCATCTTAGACTCCATTTCCATCAACTTCATCAAATCCCATCATGTCTGACCATCACGCATGTGTTCATCCTGACTCGATTCCAGTCCCGGGCAAGCCATTGACCGGACGTCAGCTGTACTACCTTTCGTCTCTTCATCGTGCCCACGCTGCCTCTGCTCGCTTCCACGCCTATGAGCTTGAAAATGAAATTGCCGCCCTCAATATTCAATTGCGCCAGCTTCAACATGATCTGAAGCAGGAAGTTGACCGAGCGGAGCAAGAGGTCGTCGAAGCAGGACGTTATTCTGAGGAGGCTGGCTGCTTCCACGCCTCTGAGCTTGAAACTGAAATTACCGCCCGTAATATTAAGTCGCGCCAGCTTCAACATGATCTGGAGCAGGAAGTTGACCGAGCGGAGCAAGAGGTCATCAAAGCAGAACGTTATTTTGAGGAGGCTGGCCGCGTTAGTCGTGAGGAACGCGCCGGCAGATAGCGTGAGTCTCATTTCCAACTTTTTTTTGGTTCTCTTGCTCCTGCCTGGCCATTGCTAACTCTATCTATCATTCCTTAGATGCCACAGCCCGAATACTTCTTTAACAGCTTGTCACTTCGTTTCCATAGGCAAGGTGTTGTGTGATGGGCGGTATATTGCCATCCTGTGGGTTTCTTGTTGGTTGAGATACTTGCTGGGGAGAATCAGAGCTTTCTTAGGGTGGACTTTTTTCCTGTTGTTTAGGTGATACTGCGAGTGATCTGTAGGAGGTCAATAGCTTCAGGAAGGGGTCAAATGTGCTGAGTATATTACATTACGTTAGGAGCATATGTCGCTATGAGTGAATACAGACTACCTCTATAGCTACCCCAACGTATTCAGTCTCGGTAGAGGATAGGCCCGCCATCGTCAACTCTGACATGATTACTTGTATCTTTGAAGACTCGGTCGCTCCTTGCTCCAGAACAATCTTCCACTCCCGTTCGCGCCCTTTCACTAGCTCATGTGTCTGATATTCGCCGAATCTTCCGTGGTCCACTGTCGTCTTCCCCGTCATCCATTTCTTGACGTTTTTTTGTGTTGTAGCTGGTGGCATCATTCACATGCTCGGGGGAATTCGATGGACTGGATGCCACTAGCTCGTCCCTGAGGCGGCCGGCAAAGGTATCATAAGGCTTGTAAGGAATCATCTTCCGATGAATCGTAGGCCGTGTTATAGGTATTACAGCAGTCTTCAGGTTTCCGAGCGCGTCAAGAAGATCAGTGGTGATCGTAGCTTCGCATAAGAGTATTGATTCCTGATCTAAAACGTGCGTCACGAGAAGACGGGACTGGGGAGAACATAAACATGGGTTAGTATGGTATCAGCCAGAAGATAAGCAGGCGGATGAACGTACAACAAAGTAAGTTTCTGGTTCTGGTCCAGGGGATCTGAGTCTGAGAACGCGTTGACGCTGCGCAAGAGCCAGTAGAATGAAAAGGAAGTAAGGGTCTTCAGTCCAGTCCCTTGGGGTTGTAAGAGCGAGGAGATCTTGACACCGACCAGGCACTCTGCTTGCTCGGGCAAGACTCTCGCAATGGTCTATGCGGTCTCCATTGATATCGGTATAATGTATATAGCCTACCAGCGGCGGCGAGCTATAATCGAGTGGGGTTTCACGACGATAGAACGCCATATAAGATGGGCGGTGGATCGGCCGGCCTTGGAAGTAGAAGTGGGACCCGTGGCTGCTCCGCAGAGATGTTAGTAGGGATAATAGATAATGGCTGTGCCTCTTACCGAGCGCGTGCGAAATTCCGCCCCTCGCCTAACAAAAGCCTGCAGAGAGAACGGAGCTTCACCTCGGGAAACAGACGACGAGCTAGCGCTTCAGCATCGCCAGTACCCTTGGAATCCTTCGGCGTGGACTCTGAGTAAGCGGATGTCTCAAGATCGTCGAAGTGGCATCCTAGCGATTCCAGATGCTTCAAAGTCCATAGTAGAGGGTGATCTAGAAGATCACGCCGACCGCGGACAAAGTCCAGGAGCGGCTTTGGCGTACAAGCCTGTGTCATCATCAGGATGGCAACATCAGTGGCGGTGTTGTTGATTTTGATGGCTGGAAGATGAAAGCCGAATGACGCTTAATGGAGCACTCTGTGAAAGGAGCCGCTGAAGCCTTTCACCTGCTTTGATTACGTAGCCGAGGCTGCAGCAGGCAGTTTCTCACCGCCTAGGCAGCCGTGCCTGACCACGGCCCCACTGGTCCCAGTCAACCAAGCGGGGCAATGTTTACATTATTTCCATCTCCATCTCCATCTGTTACCTCCATCTCGATCCTGCTACTATGGCTTACCCTCCGTATTTTAGCAATGTCGTCTCCAAGTCAGCATTCAACGCTCGCTTCAAGTCCGAGAATGGCAAACCTTTTGCTGAACTAGACAGTGTATCCGCCAGTCACTGGGGACGGCCCCATCTACTCGCCTGTCGTGTAGTACGGCGGGAGGCTCAAGCCAACTTGCTTCCGATTATCTCTAAATATGCAGCCAACTCAGACTTGCAGTCTCCGCCCGATGAGATTCAGAATTTTCTACAAGGCCCCGATCCTGCGCACATGACACAAAGCGAGCATTTTCTGGTGCGGAAGGCAGGTTATGGAATCTCACTTGGTCAAGTCTGGGCAGCAATGGCCATGTTGAAGCAACATACGGTCAAGCAAGAGATACCCCCTACACAAGCTCAAGACGAACCTGAATGTGAATTTGACGAACCTGAATCTGAATCCGACAATACTACGGAGGAAAGCCTGCCTAAGCCACGCCTCAGACGAGGAACATCCCATGCAGAATTCACTGATTCCAGCACAATGCAAGTCGATTCGAGCAGCCCACTACCGCTTTCTAGTTCGTTCCATGGTTCCCAGACTTCGTCTCTGGGCTATGTTGACTCTCATACACACTATTTGGGCATAGCTCCTGAAGACAACACCCTACGACTGGCATCTTGTGTCATTCGACACATTCTATACTTCGCTCCGCCGCAAGTCTCCGCGTCGAACTCGAACGTGGTCGAGTTTCGAGATGCCAAAATTCGACTGGCACGTAGAACAGTCATCAGAAAACGGCGAATTGTTGCAGTTGATGACGGTGGGTTGTGTTTGCGGCAGCAAACCTCGGAAGGAGGATTTGTTCTTGCAAAGAGCCATGTAGCAATCTTGGAAGCAAAACCGCAATTCCAATGTCTAGAAGACGGCCGACCAGTTATCTCGGATGGAGGCTTTGGCCAGATGGTGTGCGAAGCATTAGCGGCCAGGCTGTCAGATGATTCACAAGAAAGGTGAGGTTCCCTGGCCACTGGCTTTGCCTGTCTGTCACTTGGAGTCCAGTCTAGTCTAATGATTATGCCAGCGTTATAATCATCCATTGTACGCAGCATTACATGTGCTTTCTTCAAATGAACATGAGCGACGCTTATATCACTGATTTTGAAAGCGCCACGCCCGAGCAGATGCTGAACGTATTCTCAACGCCTTGGTTTGATCTCACCAAGAGAAGTGGAAGGGAGGGTGTATTGATGAATCTTATTGGGATCATGCGTCGGGCAATAGACCCTGGTTCTCCGAGCTAAGTCACACAAGCCCGCTAAGAATAGAAAATGTACTGTTAGTCTATCAACGGTATGAGTTGCAAGGCAGAGATATGTGAATGCGAGGAATGGAAATTTAATGCCACATGGCACATCTGTGAGGTTCCAGGAACAGGAGTTTCCTGGCTTTAAAATCTCCGGGTTCCATGGCGGTCTTCCGCTGCTATGCACAGCTGGCTTATACATTATTAAGTAATATTTATACCCGTGTGCATAAATGGATTTTGCTAGGTAGTAATCGATAATAACGTGGATGAACGGTCGAGTAGGTCTTGCATCTGCCGGGGGCGCCAGTTGACGTTCCTCTGCCTGTGCTGGTTGTACGACCGCAATCTGGCGACCGGGCTGGGTCTGGCGTGCCTGGTATTACAACCCAAGACCTACGCACTCAGTCGTACCGCTCGGGCCATCAGCATTTGGACCTGCCTCTCAAATCCTCGGCTCCAGTCCGTCCGACCTTCTAGGTGTTCAAACCACAAGCCTAAGCCCGTACTCGACCCAGAATCCCAGGCAACAGGCCCCAATTGGCTTCAGACCTAATCGATCGTGTGCCTTGCGGCGTCCGTCCTAGTATAGGTCGCGATTGAAGGAGCTCTCTTCCGTGCGTACAATACAGTACATGGAAATTCGAGAGACAGTATGAATCTATGCATTTACTTGTTCGCCTTATTAATCTACATAAGTTTAACTTAGATTTGTTCAGTCTAGGATGCTGCTGATATTGCTGGAAATGATTTATGTTCTAATACATGTATCAAGAGGTTAGATCAACAGAGCCATAAAAGCCCTTTCATCCTTGGTCTGCGTCACAAGGGCTTGAGAAGGTCTTTCAAAGGAAGCGCCTTGTTCCTGATTCGCAAGGGAATGATCGCCGCGCGAGATAACTGCGGACAGGAGGTTGGAACATACTGCCCTCCGGTGCCGCCTGCCGAAATCTCAGGAGGCTGATTCCACATTCCGCTGATGCCCGTCGTTCCTTGACGCTCGTCTTTCCTCTGACGGCAGTCTTGCCTCTGACGGCAGTCTTGCCTCTGACGGCAGTCTTCCCTCTGACGGCAGTCTTCCCTCTGACGGCAGTCTTCCCTCTGACGGCAGTCTTCCCTCGACGCTCGTCGTTCCCTGACGGCAGTCTTTCCTCTGACGCTCGTCTTTCCTTTGACGGCAGTCCTCCTTTGGCGGCAGTCCGTGTCTGACGCCCGTCCTTCCCTGTCTATTTGTGATGTCAGATGTCCATCCTTCTGACGCTGGCCGTACCTTAACGCCTTCCCTAATACTCGTTGTAATCTGATGTCTGGTCTGGCCCCCGTCTTTGATGTCCGTCTCCCTCTGACGCCCGTCCTTCCTTGTAGTACCCTGGGATACAAGGATTTCCAGCCAAACTCGCCGGGCAGATTTACAGTGCGTCTCGAAATCGGTCTGACCTTCAAACACAGCCCCACTGCCAAGGACTTAGTATAGTAAGCCACGAAGGAGGTAAATGTGGAAGATGAGATCTTATGAGATTATTGTGTCAGAAACAACCATTCCAGGAGGCACTTTGCCGCATGAATGAACTTCCATGATATATACTCTCCTATGGCGTGTTTGGTCCTGTATGGATCCTTACGTGGCAGATTTCCTCTCAAGAGGCTAGACATAAGAGGGTGATCCTCTTGAAACAAGCTCCTTGTGCTAATGTTCCCAAGTAGAATAACTTTACATTATGACTAAGTCATGAACGTATCCTCATGGCCTTCTATTTATGGCATAGCGCACAGAATAATCTACATATCATATATTTTTGCTCAAGAAATGTTTCACGCGAGGTTATCAGCCATGAGAGACTGGCCTTAGACCAGAATACCTTATGTGCGGAGAAACCTCCCAGACTAGGCAGCATATTTCTGGGACAGCTCCCGTCTTGGCATCACGTGTGCGTATTCCCACGGCCACGGGCTTTCCCTCCACGCCAGGCACGCACCTGGTCTCTGACGCTAGTTTCGAACGGACCTTTCGTTGCTATTTGTTCAACATCACCCCAGCGAGACGCTCACGCTGCGGTCGCTGAGGGAGCCATTTTCGGCTCCCCCTTACCATCATGTTCTCTCAAGTTCAAAGACTTATTATGCCGACTGTTTCCTTCTCTGCTTCTGTTCTTCCTCCCACTCGCATCTCCTGCGGAAGCGCCCATCCATTCGAAGCCCGTACCCGGTACCAGACACCACTTTTCTTCCCACCTTCTTATTTATTACACCTGGCCTACCATCCTTTGCCAGTATTTCCGTGAACTGTGTCGGCCATGACGCGACCCTCACGACCAGTTGAATCTTACGACAGGCCAAGCGAAAGCGATGCTAGCTCCAACCTGAGCGAGATCTTTTCAGACAATGGATCAGATAGCGACTCTAGCAGCGACCCGGGCCTCGATAGCGAGGATTCAGACGATGAAGATGAACCAGGCGATGATACCTTCGACGACGAGGGCCAGCTTCCTCCTGAACACTACTTGGCCCAGGCAGAGAGCCTGGATGTTTCTCAGCTTCGACAGAAGCGATACAGCGACGGCACTCAGGAAAGGCTTGATGAGACTCGCATGTACTGGAATAGGTAGATAACCCTCTTGACCCTCAGGCTATGTTGAAGCTCACTTGGCGGCTCCCTGGCAAGGTACTGTCAGCACATCGGTGTTGACCCAGTGCAGCACTGGCAATGGATCACAGACTCCGACGAGACGGTTCGCTTCCTATATGCATTTTTCGGATGGCGGTGTGATATTCGTCGTGGTAAGAATGGCCGTCACTGCCCAGGGATTGCATACAAGAGCTCGCTTGAGTCATTCTGGAAGTGGTGGCATCTTGTTCTGAAGCAGGAGACGGCGTCAGGACTGAGCAAAGACATAACTGTCAAGGTAAATGATGTAAGTACACAATTCACTTTCCGCTTTGGCCAAAGAAGGCACGGTTACTGATCAGGTGCAGGTCATCGCCATGGTCGCCAAAGAGAAAGGCCTGGAGGTTGACCGGAAGCCAAAGAAGAATATGTACATTGAGGACGTCGCCGAGTTTGCACGCGTCCTTCTGACCACGACTGAGATGACATTTGACTGTGGCTGGCAGCGGATCCAACTCCTTTTCTTCTGCCAGCTTGCAGCCATCACTGCAAGCCGTCCAGGGGCACTCCTCCACCTTCGCTATCGAGATATAGCATTGACTCTGATCCGAGATCCGGAAGGCGAGCGCCCTCGGCTGTTTATCTACTTGAGGCCAGACTTTACAAAGAGGTTTCTTGGAAAGAAGGCTGCGTAGGTGTTCTCGATTCTTATAGCTCCTTGGAGCCAGTCGGCTGACAGAATTGGATAGGAATGAATTTAGAATTCCAGAAATTATATTTGACCCAACTCTGGTCCTCAGTCCACATGTATGCTTGCTAAGTATGCTCTTCCATATACAGGGCTTCAAGAGGATTTCTTCAACCGGACCGGTATTGGATTGCCCGGAGAAACTTTACAGTCTTGGGGTGCTGGATGGCAAGGGACAGCAGGAGCTGAAACTCAAGGATGAAATACTGGATAAGTTTCTGTTCTGCCAGGTAGAACGGCTACCTACAGGATATCGAATTGAGTTGGAGAAGGGACTGACGGACTCCACGGTGCGGTCCCGGATGCGTCGCGGCGGCGAGATTACAGGTTTTGATCAAATTGCCCGGCCATACCTTCTCCGATATGCTGGGGCCAAGGAATTCAACAGCAGTGGTGAGTGTTTCTCTAGTTCGGAAGTAGATGGGCGCTAACCCACTAAATAGAAGAAGTTACGGATGCTCTTCAAAATGTTATCCTACAACACTCTGATATCCGCACCTTCATCCGACATTACGAGGTGGATATTGATGTTGATGTTCAGGGTATCATCCGCAAAACTGGTTCTCAGTCACCGTTGGTGCGATTTGCCTGCTCGTTGAGTGCCTCGATTGATCCAGATCGACCTTATAAGCTCTCTCCTGAAGAATCCAAGTCCCTCAATGAGCTCCCCGTGGTTCGTGCGCGGCAGGACATACTAAAGAAACGCAAGCAGAAATGGGATGACCGCAAAACCAAGTTTGACCGTGCTCATATGGCTTTTCAAGCTACCTTCAGCCATTTTGTCGAGGGAGCTCTTACCAAGCGCCACCATCATCTAAAGGCAAAGCTGGAACTTTACCAGGATCGAATGATGGAAGCGAAGAGGAGGTATAACAAAGCCATCCGTGAACTGCGGAATGAGAAACAACGACAGCGTAACCGGCGAATCCGAGAAAATCTGGAGCGGTACCGCAATGAGCAACCCGTGATTGACCTTGAACGGCAACTAGCAGGGAAGCTAGTAGATACCAAGGTGATGGACGCTCTGGAGCACAAGGGATTCATGCCTCCGCAGCATCTAATGATGATTGACGCCATGCTGACTATGCCGGGTGCCACCATTGAGGCGGAGCTTCAGCGCCGGATCAAGGCGATCAATGCGATGACTGCCTTCTGCCCCGTGGAAGAGGGACGGCCCACGCCTCGACCCATCCAATCTTGCCGCCGGCCTGGACTTGACGATGACATCGACGAATCCGGACCTCCTGCAAAACGGCAACGGCACGTGCTGGAGGATGACACCGCGATCGCCCTGCGCCAAGCGATGGAGTCCGTGCGGGTCAAGAATAGGGAAGAACGACCGACAATTTGCTTTCTGTGCTTGGGGAACCCTAATCTCCCGCTTAAGGACCGGATTGCGAACTACAAAACTCCCGGCTCACTTACCAGGCATTTTCTACGGAAACATGTCAATCCTCCCTGGCCGGCCAGAGGAATTGAGTGTAATGTCTGTGGGATAGAATTACTTGCACGAAAAGCTGATCTTCTGAATCATGCCGAATTCTGCCACGGAACGGTCGTGCGAGGCCGAACTCAGGGGAAGCTGGCACAAGAATGTCAACCAGCTATATTCGTGTTATAGTAATGTATTGTCATCTAAGCCATTCTTAATGATCGTCGATGATTTTCTGGTACAGTGCAAGCTTTGTTCTTTACGATGTTCATAAATTGATATAGATATATATATATATATATATATAAATAAGAAATGTCCGAGGTCCTTCATAATTTTACCTCGCGTGCGATTGACTCCATCTATCGCAAGATCTTCCCCAGCGCTTCCTAGCAGCAATGGAGGACAACAAGCACAGAATTTAGTGCCAGTGGAGGATCAGGAAGAAGAATTATAGGCTCTGGATCTATTATAGCCTTTTAATACTGGACGCAAAACTTATATAGATTGTAGTCTGGCTAGATTATATTTCTGCTGTTCTTTGTCCCAACAAGATCTCATTCCGCGGCCTGCGAACCAGCGCAGCTCTGGATCCTCTGCTTGTGAGCCAGGTTGGCTCGTGAACCGACGGGCTTCAGATCCGCGGCTCGTGGACCAGTGTCGATCGGTGTCTAGCCTGGCCCATGCACTAACAGGCTCTAGATCCACGGCTCGTGGATCAGCGTAGATCAGTGACTAGGCTAGCCCTGTAGCCTTCGTAGATCGTAGCGTGCTTGAAACACAAGTCTGTTGCCAAGTAGCCGATCTGGCTTCCAGTCCGGTGTCCGCGAGCCAAAGTAGCTTACTGTCCATCACGGGTGATGGGCCATGGACACTGGGCATAGCGAGTCTGTGATCCCTAGCCTAATGCCCGGAGTGGTTTTATATCCTGTCTATAGCTAGCGATATGGTTCGCGAGTCCAGAACAGACTGCTTTGATGATGGAAGACCTGGCAATCCATTCAGGGTTGTGGAGCATTCACGCGCTCCACGGGCAGCTGGAGGATTCGGGACCTTTTTCACTCCTCTGTCACTTTGTTTTCGCTCCATCCTCGCATCATCTCCAGCCACAATATTTTTGTTGATGATAATTTAAGATATGACAATATTGAATGATGACAAGATTAGATGATGACAAGATTAGATGATGACAAGATTAGATGATGACAAGATTAGATGATGACAAGATTAGATGATGTCAAGATTAGACGATGACAAAATCAGACGATGACAAAATCAGACGATGACAATATTAGATGATGACAAGATTAGGCGTGCGATAATATTCGGCCATCCTAATTTTTACCCATCGTAATATTAGGTCATGATAAAATTGTACCTGTCCGGGGTTAACACGGATTTAAGACCCTGTTCCCATATCCGGCTTGCGGCATCTTGGAAGCGACACCTGACTTGTGCACTCGATGCAGCATGTGGCTGCAGCATCCAAGCACTTGTTGAAACTTGATTACTAATATTGATCACCGCCTTAAGACTTGAAGCACTCCGCTAGTCTGGCTACCGTATTACATAGTTGCTACTCAAAATGCCCTGTTCCCGTCCAAGATATCACGACCGTCGAGCGCGGCGAGCATCGGAGGCAGCCGAGTTGACGGGATCGAGGCGACTAACAGCGAGAGTGACAGAGTCGCGAGTATTCTGCCAGTGTGTCGACCGCTTCCGCACATTCGACTCCGAACCTCTATTATTTCTTCATGCTTCGAATTCCGTACATAGAGCGCCGGATAGATCGAATATAAGTCTACTTTGGCGAACTAGCATATAAAGCAGTCTTTTTATGGTTAACAAAACCTTTGAAATACCTGCTACAAGTTCCACACCCCATGACCAAAAACCGTACACGCGTTGGATCATGAGATTCATGCCCAGTCCGACCCTCAGCATTAAATACCAGCCCCTTGGTGATTTTGCGCCATGCTGGATTTTGTTTTTCAGATTAGCACCGTGGCTTGATCGCGATCCAAACATCATGATCTCAGCCATACTCTAATCCAAGGCCCGCAACCCGATGTACTAGATAAGTGGTTTGTGTCATTGGCTTGAAGTCCCAAAACCAAGGACACTAGCCTGTAGTTTCTATTTTGTAGGCCTTGTTGGTCTGTCGTCTGGCTTAGACTACAGAGTATTTTAGACCTACCATACCCAGTTAATTGAAAGCAACTAAAGTCCCGGAGCCATGAACAGCAATTTCATAAATTTCCAGTGGCTGTTGATGGCTTATATCCTCACAGTACATACAGTATCAGCTTTTGTTTTAATCTTGAGAAACCATCCTGTCCTGATTATCCGGGCTGCTGATGTCCTTTTCGGTGATTTGATTTGGGGTTGGGTAATAGGAATCCTAAATATATCAGCAATGAAGAGAATATAAATGCCCGGAGATTATACCAATTGTGCTCCTACAAAGGCCCAGAAACCCGAACTACCGGCAGTGAAAATATGTACTCGGCCACTCTCTCGAATACGTATACCCAGACAGACATCAGCACCGCACAGCTTGCTATACTCGGATGACTTTTTCATTAAACTTGTTTTCCGACGGTCTCGCTTCTGGCGAATCAACTTTTTGCTTGCCCTTAAACTTTCTGGTAACTTCTGACGCAGCATGCTTGGTTGAGTTTGCATAGTTTTGATTTTCACTTTGTCAGAGCCTTCATGATTGTAAGAGGGAGGTTGCTAGGATTTATCTTTAAAGTTAAGGAATTGTCAATATGCTACTCCTTACATATGCGCAAAGGAGCAAAGCTCCATCTCTAGCCTCGAGGGCCACACTTCTGGAGGCAACACTTTTGAATTCAGCGGTTAAAAGCCATTTTTCTATTTAAGTTAAATCGCTCCTTTGTCGGTCACGAATATAGCGCCAGCCAATGATATTTGTTTCCTTGCCGCCGACATGCATTTTGTCTCGTAGTCGAGAGAGGACTTCTGGCAATAGGTTTCTCTTATGATAGTAAGCCAATCAGAAGAGTCATTTTGATCTATTTGGCGCTCTATGTACGGAATTCGAAGCGTGAAGAGATAATAGGTTCGGAGTCGAATGTGTGGAAGGCCCTGCGCGAGTTGAGGCTAACCTGGATGGGTAGACAGACGGTCGACGCGCGGCAGAATACCCACGACTCAATCGATCTCACTGACCAATCATCTCGCGCCTGATCGCGCCTGTCGACTCCGCCGCCTCCGTCGCTCGCCGCGCTCGGGATCATGACCTGCGACGGTTGTGATATCTCTGCACTACTATTGGAAATATTTTGTCTACTCCAGATCCATATGCTTAGCAGTTCCTTCAAATACATGTGTGGCGCAGATCCGAATGTAATCATGTTATTCTCTCAGCGCGTCTGTTTTCATTATCAAGCCTCCAAGGCGTGGCTCAAGCCAAGGTGTGGCACGTGGAGCAGTTGCTTGGCAGCCAATTGAAAAGACGACAACAGACCGAGAGCAAATGAAAAGAGAGTATCTAAAGACCAATCATAGTTACGTGCTATTTTTATCAAGCTAGGCAAAAGTGAATCCCCTCAGTATCCTGGGATACTAGGTGCGACTACTCTCCTGCCTCTCTATCTTTCCTCAACCTGCCTGACGTTCCTCTGCTTGTTTTCTCAGCTCAGCTTCCTGCTTTTGTCGTCCCTCTGTCTGTTTCCTCTCCTTTCTGCCTGGAAAAAGCGTTTTGTGGTCCGGCGAGCTGCTTCCGCTCATTTTCTTTTCTTTTCTTTCTGAATTGGCTGGAAAGTCCCGGGACGCACGAAGATCTCAAGACAATCACTCCAAGCAGAGACATGTGGAACACATGGATTGAGGCATGGTGGAGAGTGCACATGAGATAGCTGTTACGATGGCTAAATCAAACTCTGAAATAGCCTCCCCTACGCTCTTGACAGGGTCCTGCCCAAGAAGGTCAGTCTCTCATTATGACGCCTAGAATATTAGTCAGAATAAGCCCTTCCCAAGAAGGGTTGGCCCTTCTATTTGCAGCGGCAAAATTCAACACATTATGATAACGAGTCACATGAGGATTTAGGTAAGGTAGCCGCGCCCTTTCAGTCGTGCTGTAAGCCCCATGCATCAATATCACGTGACATTAGGCCAATGTGGGAAGCGATGGATTCGTGTCCTATTGGGTGGCCGGTACGGCCAGCTAAAGATATCTAGCTTACTAAGTGATGACTAGGCGAGGTCGACCCTAGGGGCAGGCGGTACCGGAGGGCAGTATGCTCCGACAGCCAATTGCCTGGCAGACCGGTGATTCTGGTTTCCCACCGCCTTACCCCTGTTTCTCGCACCACCCGTGTTCCCTTCTATCTATGCTCTTCCACCAGGTTCTCAGGAAACTCGTCTGAAGCCAAATGTCGACCATGCATATACAAGCTGCCACTCTGTCTTGCTTTTCCTACCCACTTATCACACTTGAAACAGCCCCAGCTGGTGATTTCTTGCGTTCCAGGCAGAAAGGATAAAACTTCCGCCGGACTGAATACCTTTTCTGGTACCTTGACGTATATTTCTCAATTGACGGGACGACCATGCTCTTTGGGCTCCCTTCTGAGGCTCACGGGGATCTCAGAATTTCTCCGTAGGAACAATTACACCTCTACCGTCACGGTGTTGCACTCAGCGGCTCCGAGAAGATAAGCGGAAACGGCAGCCTTCCTAAGACTTAACGTAATCCACGGGCGAACCGCGCTTACGGGCGAACCGCGCCTTTTCACCACTCTTTAAAACTTTTCAGCTAATAACACTCTTAAATCTAAATATTTCCTTTAATATCTATCATATTTATAAAGCTACTTATTAATACAGCCTCTAATAGTATGTCCTATAGTCCTGCAGCCACTGCAGCGTGGAGGAGCACGCTGGGAAGGTAGATAAACCTGTTCTTGAACCCCCCCCTCAACTTGTGGTTCCAGCTGCTGAAGACGATCCTGACCTTCCTGTACAGTTAAAAGGGTATTATTACCTAGAGTAGTACGTCTCCTTGCTCTTTTCTTCACTTTCCGCTCGTTTTCAGCTCGTAGGACCCT
>NW_027396722.1:0-30004 GCF_047715775.1 Aspergillus undulatus | reverse complement strand
TATGGTATTTAAAAGCTGAGGTGCCGCGCCGCTCATGCCAAGCCTGGTGGGGCCGGCTTGCGGCTTCTGAGCAGCGGCACCTGACCTGTGTACTCACTACTACATTGCTTTTGGCACTTGGAGCGGCTTACTAAGTCAACTCCGCGGGCAGTCGGGAGAATGATTGAACATATAACCAACAAATACCCCCTCTGAACGGCTCATCTTCATCGTCAAATACAGTAGTTAACTAGATCAGGTGTCCCTACTTACTAAGCACGGTGAGTACAGTTAAAATCTTTTGCCTAACCTCTTGAGTGAAATTAACGGAACCAGAAAGACCCTTAACAATGGATGATAGATCTATGGTCGCCCTGGATGAAAGTATCGCACTCATTCAGGCACAATTTGAAGACGAAGATCCGATCGCTGGATTCTTTCTGCAACAACTCTTTTTTCTTCGAGAACTACGCAAGGGAAACGTGTCTATTTCTGATTTGAATACCGCCTTTTCTATACTAGACAACTTCTGTGCAGCTCTGCCCCTAAAAGCTGAAGAGGTAATTTTCGTGAGGCACTAATAGTTGATCCTCTCTTACTTTGTCTAGTTGTGCAAGAGGTGACTCTACTTCTATCCATGGAAGCAGAAAGCTTAAGCCCTGGGAATACGGTCTCTGTTCAATGTTGATAGCATAACGTAATTCCCGGGCGACCCGCCCATCCCGGGCAACCCGCCCACGCCCCTTCAAAATCCACTGCCTACAGAACATGAAGCTATTCGGAACCACACAACAGCGCGTTCTTCATTTATTTCTGGCGGTCTACCCGTGTAGGACAACTAGTTCTTTTATGGCCTACAGTATGACAATCAGAACATGTTGGTGGAGCGCGTCTTGGCGCGTCAGTAGTTAAGGGTGCAGAATTCGTCAAGGGACCCTCTTCTACTGAAAGGCCTTCTGTAGGAGACATTTGTCGTTTAGACCGTTGCCTCTTTTGCTTCTCTTTCTCATTTGCAGTGCGGAGATCATGGTTTTCTGCAGCTAGCTTTGCAGCATTGTATAGAGAAATTTCGCAGCCCTTAATAATTTGCTGCAGTGCATGTTTTGATGGTGTAGAAGGGCTCTGGGACCCCTTTTTCAACAGCTTTTTAACTGAAGAAGCTTGACACTTAAGTTGACGAACTGTATGCGGAGTTGCAAGCGTTGAGGAGCCTGTAGAGGCCACTCCAAGGCTAGGGGGGGGGGGGGGGGGTTGTCGGCGTAGCCAGCGAAATGGTCAACTTTTCTAGTACTCTCTGCGGATCAAATGGCTGTATACCAGCTGCAGTGAAGCCACTTTGAATATTAGAGCTCTTGAAGACCTCGCGATGAGCGTTGGGATACGCTAATAAGAAGTCAAGTTTATCAACATGATTGTATCCCAGGCGGGTTCTATCCTCTATTAAACGAGCATACGCCCGCTTTAGAGGACCAAAACAGCCTACATCTAGAGGCTGTAAAAGATGCGAGGAGTGAGCAGGCATGCAGAGAGGAATGATGTTGTTGTCACTGCAAGATTTATCAAACTCTGGAGTCAAATGACTACCGTGGCCGTCTAGAATAAGTAATTGATATTGGCCAACTGTACGCCTTGTAGTTGCAGGAATAAAGACTTGTTGAAGCCATCGCAGGCCTATATCATCTGTTGTCCAGCTGTTCTTGCTGACCTTGATTTGCCAGCCAGCTGGAAGCCCATACTCTTGATACCATGCCTCCATATGAACCTTGCCTTTAAAGATGATCGTAGAGGGTATGGCCCATCCGCTCGCGTTGATACATTCGATTGTTGTCACCCATTCGCGATTGCCTGCCTGTATAAGACGAGGTTTTCCAAGCATCTCAGCCCTTGTCACGACTCTTGTTGATGCAATAAGACTGGACGTAATATTACCTATTTGGGATCTAATGAGGCCTCTGGCCACCTATTTAATCCCCTATACAGTCTATAGTTAGTTAGGAGATTAGAACCTTCATTCAATGTCATTTTCGCGTTCCATGTCACATGACCTTATTCCCAATTTGGTAGTCACCCGGAATCTCCCACAGTTTCTCACGGCACACATGGCTCACCGCCCAAGGCACTGGGAAACGCTAAGAGTTATGTCGGCACAATTCACATTATACTTTGATTTGCGACGACCCCATGCTCTCAACGTCAATCTCGCAGAACCATGGATCATATAAGATTTCCGCAGGCGAAGGTCTCTTCGCGGGATCATATTGCAAAATCCGTCTAATGAGCGCCTTCACTTTGTGGGCTTCCTCCTCATTAAGATCCGGGCCTGCCCGATCGAATAACTCTTCCATAGACGTCTGCTCCACCATAAGCGGTTCCTCCCCCGGAGCGACTCCTCCAAGCTGACAATTAAAGAGCTTTCTCTCGGGCGTAAAGTAGAGCGACGAGGTCTTCCAATACCGGAAGAACTTGTCGGGGAGGGCGCCGAGCCGGGCGGTGAGGGAGAGAAGATGATCGTCATCTTCAAACTTGGACCACGGTATACAGAAGAGTGGCTGTCCGGTAATAAGCTCAAAGATAAGGCAGCCGAAACTCCAGACATCAACGGTATTGTCGATGGTTCCGGTAAGAAACAACTCGGGAGGTCGAAGACCGAGTGGAGTAACGAGCTTTGTTGGCGGGTCGGTAAAGAAATATGCTATCCAGGATAGGCAGGTATGAGTATAGATATTCAGTAAGAAAACGGAACAGATAATCGAAACGGGAGGGACTCACCACCGCCCATATCTGATAATTTGACCTTGAACCCTTCGGCGTAGCACGTAAAGGGCACCAGCGGCTGCGCAACACAGAGATATCGAGGAGCCCATTCATCTTCTTTACCATCTAACCTCTGAACCGGAGGCGAGATCAACCGGGCTTGCATATCTTCCCCCTGCCGGAGCATGTCCTCGGGTGTCGAGTCGATATCGTTAAGAGTGAAGAGTATGTTCCCCGGCTGGAAATCTCCATGGGCGATACCATTTTCGTGGAGAAATGCAAGAGCCTGTAAGGATTGCTTGAGGATGCTCTTTGCCATCCAAAGCGGATAGCGGACCTTCATTCCTCGCCTGCGAGGTTTGAATTGCGGCAGCTCCTCGACCATAGTATTTACACTCGGACCCATGGGCTCAAATACCAGGCACTTGTGGATGCCATTGGGGCCGCGATGTTCGAACTCGCCTAGCACTCGCGTGATATGCGGGGTCCCTTCTACTGGTGCGACTTTCGTGATGTGGCGTAGGACTCGTAGCTCGGTTGTCGATCCTGAGATTTCCGACACAAGGATCTTTAGGGCGACATATCTACTGCTTCTTAAAGGAAATGAGTAACGATAACTATAGCGTCGCGGGTAGAAAATGCAAAAGATGAACTTACTTCAGGTCACGGGCGAGCCAAACCGTTGAGTAGGAGCCTTCGCCGAGCTTCCGGATGACCTTGTACTGGCCATTGTTGAAGATGTCGCCGAGAACAACTGGATGATAACCACCTGGGCGGTAATCCTCCACCCACTCACAGGGTAATGTAATAGTTTTGAATCTCTGTTCGCCATCTATTAAGGCCCTTGATGGCGGGGTGGGAGGCGAGGTACTCATAGCTGCGATGAAGTTGCGTTGTCCAAGAGTTGCCGAGCGTAATGTTTTGTAAGAGATACGGGATTGTGAAGGGGAAATCCTCAACTTCAGGAGAAACTGATAGATGTTCCCAAAGAGCGTACATTTATGGCCCCTCGACATTGGACGAGTCTTGGAACGGAACGTGCGTCAAGGCGCGTACTATTTTTAGTTAACTAATTAGTTAACTATTTGTCGACTGATATGACTAAGAAACTTGAGGCTGTTATTATTGGTCTAAATAACGGCACGTGTCAGCCGTCATTCCCCACGACCCAAGTTACAGAATTAGCAACCAATGGGGACTGAGTACGAGCGGAACTCCCCATCTCGATAATCCCTACGCGCCTTCCTGAAACCCCCAACTGATCACAGATAGTTAGGGAGTGCATTATAATAGACGCCTTGCCCTTGGAATGATCTCAAGGGGTTGTTCGAGAATGTCCTTACCGAAGGAGCACGCACGTTAAGTGGACAGTTAGTCCTGGCTAGCCACACCAGGTTTCAACAAAGGCCATGATTCCAGCGCTTATGCACCTCAATCACGATCACAAACTCGTTGATTGGAAGATCGAGATGAATGACTAGACGGCCATTAATCTCGTCTCTGATGTGAGCAAAAGATATAAGCTGACATGAGTTCGCCATGGCACAACTTCCGGACGTACCTCATCGCATTACTCAAACACTATCTGCATGTGCCAATAACCGTCTTTCTCCTAAACTCATTTTCCATCCTGGTTTCTCAAGGATAGCGCAACTCTTGGTTCATCATGGATGCCAGCAATGTTACTTTCGACCCGTCCAACATGTACTCGAACAATCCCAGTGAGAAGACGAGTATCATCAACTTGGTCATTAGCCAAGCACCTACAGGGGCTACGAGTGCCACAGTCGTGTAAGTTAGTCACATACCTCATCGTGACCAGGAGGATGACGGGAGCTTTTAGGAACGGTTGGCACACCAGCCGAAGCGACAGACGGCAGCACTGTACCGTCGATTACTACGACGCCGCTGGTGACCGGATCAGCCGAGAGCACATTGTCTGATTTGTCTGGGACAGGAGAGGGTGCCTGGTACCTGCAGTTTAGATACACTAGGGACGGAGATTTGGTGAACAGCCGACGCCTAGACCAGTCATGCAGGACTAGACAGTCTAGCAGGACCAGGATTAAAAATCCATATACACACAGGAACAGACTGTAAGACAACCAGAGGCAAGGATTGAATACGGAAATCCATGCTATTGAGTTGAATTATGCTTTTTGTTGACGATATTGGAGTGAAGTTGATCATCTAGCTAGATAAGATATTACTGTTGGTGGGCTTTGGAATCAGATTGATATTGTTCGCTAGATAGCAAATGTAGCTTTTTCAAGAGTTCCAACTACCCTGGCTCAAGACACACCTCTTTTTTCACAGAACCATACATAGTATGAAAAACCTGCCCTACCAACCTTTTTAACAAGTTTCAATCCCGCTGACATCCTATCTTTAAGCGCCGTACTGACCACCAGGCCAGAGCTAAAACCCCGCAGTAACACCCAACAAGGCTTCTTTAGCCGACGCATCAGCATATAAACACAAGACGACGCCAACGCTGGACTACCCTCACACTCTTCCTTTCCATCGCCTGATAAACCAAGATGTTCCCCTACAAGTGCACATCCTGCCGTGAACTCATTCAAACAACAAAAGCCCGTGTCTCATGCGCATCCTGTGCGCCGCGCCTAACCCTCTG
This sequence comes from Aspergillus undulatus, assembly GCF_047715775.1. Classification (NCBI taxonomy): domain Eukaryota; kingdom Fungi; phylum Ascomycota; class Eurotiomycetes; order Eurotiales; family Aspergillaceae; genus Aspergillus; species Aspergillus undulatus. The sequence continues at coordinate 24,636 of NW_027396722.1, read as the reverse complement.
TGCAAACTGCTATGTTGTGCAGAACTTCCCTGACCAACACCAGGCAGACGGCAACGGCGCGCATGAGGAATTACATGGACACAGTGGATTTCTTCCGGTGCCGCCGCCGCCCCCACCGCGCGCGCAGCCGGTTGAAGAAAATCTGTGCCTTACTCAAACGTCCTGGAGTGAATGTGAATATGTAGCCTCCCTGTTGCCTTCAGGTGGAGGGCAAGAGGCACAAGTAGCTCTGTGCCATCCAACCGCCAAGGTCAGCGGGTCATGGACATGGTCTGGCAACTCATCTATCGATCTACGGGCCGTACGAGGCCGCTACCCTCGGGTCATCTCCGCCCTGAATGTTAGAAAATGGAGGGTGATACTGTCTGCTTGCCATTGTTCGAGGTCAAGCAAAGGTCCCGACGATCCCTGGTGGACAGGGACGAAATACATTATAGATTAACACGCTTTAAACTCAATAGTAAACGAGTGGGAAATAGGCAGACTAGCGGGGCCCTGCTTGGGGGCACCCTGGTCCAAGTATCAAATTTTTTGCGGGACCGGCGCTACTATATACTGCCGGCATATGCTCACGACGGCATCATTCTGTCTCGTACCTACAGCGGCTCAACCGATGCTGCCCTGCAAAGTCCCTGGTAAAAGCCTTTTAGAATAGACAGTACTCTCCTCCCATCAACATTCAGGTGGCAATCAGAAGAGAAACAGCTGTGAAAATAGAGTAATAAATCCCAAGTTAACAAGAAGCTGTTGGTAGATATTATCTTCGCCAAGAGCAGATGATGCTCATATACTTGGACGCATGCCAGTCGGTGTTGAACAGACCGGCGATCCTGGTCCACGTCCTGCATCAAGGCGCTCGGGCCTGCAGCCGGTACTTGCGGTGATAAAAGTAGCCACTGGTCTGTTCCCATTCATGCTGCCAGAGTTTGACAGTCTTCCCATCGACTTGATGCTCATGAAACTTCCAACCTGCCTCTAGACGGCCGATATATTTATAACTTGGGAGCTCAGTACTAGGCGTACTATTCTCGGGCCCTTTGTCGGCGCTGTCGGCAAAAGCCACCTTGGACTTGCCTTTCCCACTTGTTGGTGCGGCCTTTGGCGTCTTCAATGTACCGCGCACTTTGGCCTCGTCATGATAGAATATGGCTGGATCGTTGGGGTCCTCGGCCCATTCTGATACGAATTTGAGATTCAGATCACTATCGACAAAGTATTTGTAGAAGTCCCCGTGAGGGCTGCCATAAGGTTCAATTGGAAACTCCCTATATTCAGCCCGCTGTTGCCCAAGTTGTGCCTGCGGGTTGCGAAGACGCTCTGGTAACTGAAAAGTGTTGCTGCTACCAGTGGTGGATTGTTCCCCAAGCTCACCGGCTGGCGATGTCAAGCCGGACTGTGAATCCTTGGATTCCGCGACAAGGGCTTTCTCGTCTTCGAATTTTACCCATTCAGTGAGCTTTTCCTTTTTCTGACCCTTAAGTGACCACGCGGGTCCTGTTTGACCGACAGTCAAAACAAGGAAGAGCATACATTCTCGGACCGAGACACTTCACTTGCCTTTTGCTGCAAGGCACTTTTGGTATTATGATTAATGGTATCGGAGTAGGAGAGGGTCCATGTACCCTTAATATTCTCTCGACGAAGGAACACGGTCGCTTTATAGTTGGTCATGAACGCGTATTTCACCTCAGCCGCCCACATGTCCCGTGAGACTTGCCCTAAAGAATTGCATGTTAATAAACATACTTTTGGCTCAAAAATTGAACTACAGCATACGAACCTAAGAATCAACGCAATTGCTTCTCACAGCCATGGCCTCCCCCCTGTGCCCGCTGGATATACGCATTTGGCAAAGTACCCCACGGATGTTTTGCCTCACCGAGTGCGCGCGTCTCCTTCTGCACCAACAACGCATAGTCGGGTATTGACCTCTTACCCTTATCCTCCTTCTCGTCGGTAGCTTGGGGCACCGACCAGGACAGCATCTTCCCGGCCGCTGTCCAGTCACAAAATGCGGCAACGTAGCCCAGCTCTTGAGCCACACCACCCACGGGATTCAAGACATGCGTAGCATACCGGGCGCTGGTAGATATTTCAGCCCCGCATACGTAATATTCAGTATAATTGACGTCCTTCCCATTCGTCACTTGTGCTGACATTGCGCGCTGGTGCCGCCCCCAGTCGACACGCTGAAAGGCCGCTCGAACCTCGTCAGCGAAGTCGTCCCAGTACTCTAGCTTGCCTATAAAATCGATCTTGTGAAGGCCGGTACCAGATGAATGACGATTACTCTCCGCAAGAGCTGGGAACGAATCCATGATGATGTCCCGCGCAGTGAAGACCTGCGTGTTGTTTGAGTTATTCATCGTAAATCAAAGTACGGGCAAGTGGATTTTCAGGTGAGAGAAAAAAGAAGTATGGCGGGGGATCTACTACCGGGGAACAGTGGATGGTTTAAGTAGCAAAGACCATTGAGCTGATGCCTATCTCTTTCTGAGCGATGGAAGCATAATGGCAGTGGACCATATTGGGCTTCCTCTACCAAAAACTAACCATTTTCACGGCAGGTAATCAAACGATGTAACATAGGGTGCATGTCTATTGCTCGTCCATATGTTCCTTCCAATACTCGATCAATTCCTCTTTACCGCGAGTGTCCACCAAGGGGCGATCAAACGTCCTTATCAGTCCCCAAGTCATAAGTTCCTCCCATGGATCCATGGAGAAGTCCTCTGCTGCCATCTCGGGATCGTGCTCGGCGTCTTCAAGATCCACAATGTAACTATACCAAAAGTCAGCTGGGTCTTATTGGTCAACAGGGAGGACACTTACCATTTCGTTCCATCAGGGTCCCAAATCAGATTGGGAAGGCGAGTGTCCGAGTGAAACAGTTGGCATTTTCTGAAACTCCTGTCCGCGTTTAAGGTTGTGAAATATTGATAATTATAATAAAAAAAACCTAAAAAAAAGACTTACCATATTGCCTCTAGAAAAGCAAGCTGCACGCGGCGCTGCTCGGATTCCTCCATCTCATTATATTCACCTAGATCTTTTCCCGGAACTTTCTCCATGACAATGTACGCAATATACCCGCCGGGGAGCGCGCCATCGTGACTCTGCTGTGTAACAGACCAATCAATAAGCCTGGGGGTATGCTGACAGCCAGCGTTTGTTAGGACCTTGAGATTGTGGATTTCGCGGTTGATCTCATTGCTGCATTGGCTGTACTCGGGTTTGTTACTCCAGGGGTCCACTCTACCCAAAATTAGTAATGTTAATGGGCTTTCGTAAAGAAAGACAGGAACACGTACTGCTTTTTTACTTTAATAATGGCAGGTGATCCAAGAGCCAATGATGGCTTATACACTTCATTAGCGGCCTCCGGCCTTATCCTGGTCAAAATCGCATCATAGACCTCGTGCTGTTCATATGTCTCTCCCACGTCGTCAGAGCCGTACTGGAGTCTTAACTTAAAGGAACGTCTGTCATAAAGTAGCCAGCTCACGTAGGGTAAGTGAAAAGTTTGTCCAGTAAGCTCTCCTTTTGGATCCATGGCGATGAGGAGAAAGCAAAATGACAAGGGGTGGACGGCTTCAAGAATAAGCTGTCACGTGCTGATTAGTAAGCTTGTTTCCTGGGCTGACAAGGGTCCAGGCACCACCCAAGCCAAGCCTCCTGGAGGCTGGAGCCTGCCACGTGCCCCCAGTATTTCCCGATCAGGGACCCTCACCGTGTGGGTCCCATAAAAGGTAATGATCACTTACTACCAAGGGCTTGTAATCCAGCCTCCCCGCCTCGAAGGTTAAGTCAAGTTCTCCAAACCTTTTTGAGGAAGAAAAATGAGCGAACGGTACTACGATTTCTCGGGGGACGACCGCGCATATATACAGTTTCTTGAGGGTGTTACAAAACAGTTAATTGAGCGCTTGCAGAATGGAGGAAATGTCCCTCCCCTCTCATTACCATCCCCATCACCTCTCGTGCAAGCAACCAGGGAAGCCACTCTCTCTTCCCCAATGCAACGAGAGCTGCGATTTGACTACTACATGGGGCCTCGACCACAGAGACCAAAACCCACACAAATAAAATCGCCAGCCTCCCGAAACAAATTATGGTGGCAGAGAATCTTGGATAAGAAGTTGCAAGATATCAATGATGGTCTCAAAGATTGGGACGCGGTGCGACAATCCAAGGGCTTTTACTCTACCAATCAAAATATAAGCATGATCCGGATTCTTGCCAACTTTCCCCTTGCCGTGAGGGAGACTGATAGGACAGGATCAGAAGCAATGTCCGATGCCGTGAGTGGACCTGTTAAGGCAGCGCAAAACTACGCCAGTCTGGTCGTTCACCTGGAGCAGTCAAAGGGGTTCCACGAGGTTCTCTTAAATGCAGTATAGATTGTCTTCGCATCTGGCTGCCAGGTATTGATCCGCGAAAACACGCCGATAGCTAAAGTTGATGAGTTGATGCGGAGATGCGTAAGTAATACATCTTGGAAAAACTTAGGAAAGCTCAGACGAGGTGCAATGTGGGTCAACGAGCATATCGCAACGTTAGCGCGGGATGGACTTGGGGATAATGCGACTGAAATAGTTCTCCTGTGTATTGAATACCCTTTCTTTCCCGCGGCTGTCGATCTGTCGTTGCACGAGGTCTGCGTTAAAGAAGAGGAACAGGATCGGTGATAGAGGAGAGCCCTGCGGTAGCCCTGCCTGTGGTAGGCTTTGTACCTCGGACCCTTGCCCATTGATTTGGATGGTCGCTGTTCGTTCCGAACAGAAGGCCTCGACCCACCGGGTCAGACTCTCTGGTATGCCTCGCGCTTTCATCCTCTGGAGTAGTCGTTCTTTGCAGACCCCATTGTAGGCTCCTTTGACATCGAAGCTGATCAAGCTCAGGACCCGACGGCCACGCCAGGCCGTGTAGATTTGCTCTTGCAGGAGCAGGAGTGCCTGTTCCGCTGATCGCTGTTTTCGGGCTCCAAAGAGTGACTGGTTGGGAGTAGGCCGTACGTTTCCACTGCGTGTGAGATCCTTTCTGCCACCACTGATTCTAAGACCTTGCCCAGTGTCGCGAGAAGTGAAATCGGCCTCCAAGCTTTCGCAATGGTGTAGTCTTCTTTGTTTGGCTTTTTAAGTAATATGATTTTTGCATGTCTCCACTGACTTGGCAGCGTGCCCTCTTCCAGCGACGCCTGGAACAGGTCAAGAACCCTGTGTTTAACCGCGGGCCAGGTCATCATCCAAACTATCGCCGGTAGGCCGTCTTCTCCAGGTGCCTTCCATGGTTTTGCTGCGAACAGCTGCCGCTCTACTTCCTCCATGACGATGGCAGGCATCTCGACTGCTGCTCGTTGCGGTCTGGTCCCTTCCTCCTCAATATCGTCTGGTAGAAGAGGAAAGAATTTAGCCAGTAGCTCTTCTGCTTGTTCCTTGTGATCGGTGGTAGTGGTTCCATCTGCTCGGACGAGTTGTAGTACCTTCCCAAATGCTGTGTCGTCTCCAGACTTCAGGTACTTGGCGGCCTTCCATATGTTGCTGTTGTCTGCCAGGAACTCTTTCCAGTACTTTTTCTTTTGTTGCCGGATGGCATCGTGGTATTGCTTCGCCGCACTTTTAGCTGTCTCTTTTAGGTGTGATGCGGTTCGTCCTGTCCGTTGCTCCGAGCGGGCGTGATTCCTCCAGTATGAGTAGATATAGCGGAGTTGTGTCAAGTCCGTGGTCCACCATCTCTTTGCGTACGGGGATGGTCTGGCCTTTGGCGTCAAGGCATGCACTGCCTCCAACACCGCAGACATTAGTCGGTCGGTTCTCTGCTGCACAGTGCCGTCCCACGGCGTGCTGTCCAGGCTTTCTGTAATTCTAGCATTAATCTCCTTCCATGGCGCGTTTTTGAGCAGCAGTCGCTCCTGCTGTTTGGCAACCGGAACCGGAACGTCAAACACAGTCTCGATTGCGCGGTGGTCGGAGCCGTGCTCCGTCCTATGTATTGCACACTTGACCATGGAACCCGTCAGGTTCTCCGAGGCAAGGACGAGGTCAATAGTTGACTCGCAGTCTCCACCGTGTCCTCCCCTTTGCCATGTCTTTGTGCCTCGTTTTAGTAGACTGCTGAGAGAAAATTCACTCATAAGGTCAATGATTGGATCCGCTTCGCCCTGTCTCTCCAGAGACACGTCGTCTCCACCCCAAAGTTGGTCATGTCGGTTGAAGTCTCCCACGAGCAGAACTTCCACCACTGCGCCCGTATCTCGCCTTACCTTGGTAATTGCCTTGCGTAAACTAACGCACGTGTCACGCAAGGCTTGGGTATCTCCTCCTTCTACATAACTGATGCCATAAAAATCAATCGCTCGGGGAGCCGGATAACCGCCGCTGTCAGATCCGGGGATTCAATCGGTACTTGCTCCGCTTCCACGTCCTTTCTCACCCAGAGCATGCTCCGGATTGCCCACCTGCCTTCCCTCCATGTGGAGGGGATCATCTTCGTCCATTTGTGGTGCCCCATCGGAGTTGTCAAGAGTCGGCCGTTAATTCGTCTCGCTTGGGGTTCTTGGATTGCTATTGCCGCTGCATCCTGAATCTCTTTGTCGTTTATTAGGCTGTCATGTACTGCTCCCTGTTTCCTTACATTTAGCTGAAATATTCGGAGCGTTTTATTCATTTTGCACTGGATAGAGCTTCCGACAGTTTCTGCTGAACGATTCATGTGGGCCTCCGCACGGGACGCACTTGAGGACCGTCTCGTTGCAGATGCTGTGGCGGTGGCCTTCCTTAGCGCATTTCGCGCACTTTTGGGTGTTATTGCATTGGAATGCCTTATGTCCGATCTCTTGGCAGTTGTAGCATTGTGTCGGTCGTGGGCGATGTTCAAAGGCGCTGGTTACGCCAGATTCTCCCCCAGCGTGGAAGAACCCCTCGGCCAGGAGTCTTCGTGCATCGGTGCCTTTGGTTAGGTACACCACCATTGACCCATAGGCCTTCGCACTTTCCTTTCTGCTGAGCCATGCAATCTTGGCAACGGTGGTTTCATTCTCCTCGCTGAAGGCTGCCGCGGCTCCTGCCCTGATCTCGCCTTGTTCATCTAGCACGGCTGCTTTCTTGACACTGTCAACTTTGATTGGGTAGAGGTCGTCACGGAGCACTCGGGCTCCTGCGCCAAGTGTTGCTTCTGCGACTTTCTTAACTAGCTGGTGTTCGGGTTCATCCCGGCACGCAATTCGGATCCGGTTGGTGTTCTTTGGGTCCACCGTAACCGCACGACAGCGCCAGTTAGTGTGGTTTTCCATTGTCCGGATCTCTTTCTCCACTGCTGCCCTAATTGGGCCGGCGGACATTCTCTCGCTACCATCATCGGTCATATTCGAGGTATCTATCGTGCAATATAACGTATCGGTGAAGGTGGTCGGGGTCGTATTAAACGAGGAAAGAGTCCGTATGTTGCTTGGCTGGCTCGTTGGAGGAGTGCGGGCGACATCTGCGTAGGACAGGTTGTTCGTAGGATCAGGGGTGGTTATAGAGGTACGTAGGGATTGAATTTCGCGAAGTGTCTCGTCATGGTTGGTTTGGGATGTGGCCAACTCATTCCGCAGCTCCGCTAGTTCCTGTTGCATTCCAGACAGAGCTTCCGTAAACTGAGTTTTGACTTCCCTTAATTCTTCTCTGTGGGTCTCATCCCTTCTCTTGATTTCTCTTTGTAGCTTGACTAACTCTGCGAGCAGTTCAGTTGTTTGCGGGTTGTTGTTGCTGGTTTCTGTTTCGTCCTCTGAGCTGTCAACGCGCTCTGCTGCGGTTTCATTGCGGGTCTTTGGTCTGCCTCTCCCTCGGCGTTCAGTTTGACTGCCCAACGCATGTCTTGTAGCTTCCTCTTCCTGTTCCCGGGCATAGTTATTCGGGGGTCTGGTGATTCGTTTGGGTCGTAGCCGTGGTGGTGATTCTTCGCGTTCGTCGCGGTCGGGGGGTTCAGGGGTTCGTGTTTCGGCCCGTCCCGCGCGCGCGTCGCGTGCCGGCATCTTGCCAGCAGCCTTCGGCAAGTCGTTCCGCTTACTTGGTTACAGAGGAAGTCGTCGATTCGAGTGAGAGTCCTCGATCGGGAGCCAGCAACCGGTCGTGCCCTATCGTTCTGAGTCACATCGTCTACTCTTTGTACAGTTGAAGTCAAAACCAGTGTCACCCCTAAGGATTGTAATTTTGTCTCCCTTATAAGTGCTCATAGCCTTAAACTTGGAAAGAATCTTAACTAAGCAAGCATGCAAACCTTACTATAATGCAGTTACTTGAATCCAGAAACTAGACAAAGAAAGAAAATTTATACGAAAGATGCGACGTTTTACCGATATTTTCTTTCCTTGGGCGAAGCAATAAATGTAGAGCATGATTAAACCAAACTGCAGAGCATGGGAATCTAAGGAAGGGGAAATTACTGGGATCCTCAAGGCCTCTTACCCGCTTGCGTGTTGTACCTTTTATCTCTTCTGCTTCCTTCCTCTATCCTTGATCTGTATTTGCTAGGTTGCCCAGGATAAAGAGACTACACTCAAATTCAAAGCCGGCGCCAGGGTTGTTAATCCTTGCAATATCCTACCTTGCTGATGCTAAACCATAATCTGTTGTTGGATGAGTATTGGAAATTTACATCATCATTCTTATTTTGTAGAGTACGGTAGCCTGTACAGTGCAGTTTTTTAAGATCAAGTTTCCCGACTATCAGGGACTTATTTACAAATAATATCTGAAAACAAAGCCAAGCAGCAAGGTAACAGAGTGATGAAGTATGGTACACTGTACTGCCACTTTATTCTCTTTCTATTCAATGCGTGCCCGCTCAATAAGGTTATAAATGGTATACTATTTCACATGCTGAACTAACTACTCTGCTATAATCTCATACTCCCAGGGATCTGTATGAAGATCAAAGAAGCTACAATAGTTATATTGCCTGCCATACTCCTTACTCAAGAATTTATATTGTGCCCTCTATTGAACCACTGACACCACAACGCACCGAAGAGTTGCGTGCTGTTTGAGGAATGCTTCAAAATGATCATCAAAGCGCTGTACTCTAGCTCTCAGTTCCTGAAGTTTCAATAACTGAATCTGATCAAGGTCCGCGAAGGATTCGACATTCAAACATAGCTTTTTGAGGTTCACGCAACACGAAAGAAAATCCGGCAATTCGTCTCCTAGATGTCCGCAGATAACGAGTTCCCTCAACCCCACCAGCTTCTTACTAAGGAGAGACTGAATCTCTGGTAGGAGACAACGAACCATTGTGTCGCGAAAATTTGCGGCTAGGCTGAGTATCCGGAGATGAACCGTAGGGGTTGAGGATACCGCATCTAAAACAGTCCAGAAGGTAGTCATCTCAGGTTCCCACATGCCGGTGAAGATCCGGCATGGGCAGCACTAGCAACTTAAATCGACCATTTTGATAGATATAATTCGAGTCCCTGATAGAGCAGATTTGAGGTTCCCTAATAGGCCATCTTCTCTTCCAGCTGAGCAGTCAGCATGAATCTCGCGTACGCTGGACCAAAGGCCAGCATTAATCCAAGCTTGAATATTCATAGCTTGGTTGTGGCAGATGAATATCGAAAACAAAATTCGGGTAGATTCGGGAACCCATGCTTTGCAGACCAGGCAGCAGTTTTTAAGATCCGTGGAGCCGAACAGGGGTAGAATTAATGATAGAATATCTGCGCAAAAGCCCCGCTCAGGTGACATGGTTGCTACTACGCCGGAAATTCTATGATTCATGTCTTATTAAAGTGTGTTATCAGTGTGGAGGTCATGGTGTTAATGCTTGTACTCTAACTACCTGCTGATACCGCTTGCCCCTCAATAAGATAAGGTAGGCGTACTAGTCCTAACTCGGATGTCATGTGAACAAATCTTAATATCAGCGGTGACGGCCTCATATTCGGATTACTCAGCCAAGTCAACCGTACAGCCCCTTGCTCCATACACTAAGGAAACACACTAAGGATACGGGATATGATACTCCCTATTCGGGATCTAGTGAGGTCTCTAGCTATCTATTTAAACCGCTATACAGACTGTAGTTAATGGAATATCACCTTCATTCAATGTCATTTTCGGGTTAGTAGTCACATGACCTGATTCCCAATCCGGTAGACCCTCGGTAGCTCCAACACTTTCCCTCCACACCAGGCATGCACCTGATCTCTAATGCTAGTCTCAAACGGACCTTTCGTTGCTCTTTTGTTCAACATCACCCAGCGAGCGAGGCACTCTCGCTGCGGTCGCTGAGAGAGCTATTTTCGACGCCCCCCCACCGTCATGTTCTCTCAAGGTTGGAAGACTTATTATGCCTCCATCCGTCCGCTCGTTGGTCCCCCGAGGAGGACCTCCAGAGTCTACGACTTTGAGCCACTTCAAACGAATCTCCAAGCCCTCGCAACGCCATAAAAAACATGGCTTTTAGAAATTAGTTCTTACGGTGTCAATCCCGAATTGCCGGCCAATTTCTTTGCTTTCCTCGTACACTCGCCTAATTCCGCCAGCCCAGGAAGGTTTAATAGCTTGAGATCTATAGAGACAACTAGTCCTGGTGACTTCGTGTTCTTCCAGTACAGTGAATTAAGTGCCTAGCCTGTTATAATTAGAGCATATCTGCCCGGCAGTTGCGGGCCGGCCTCGTGGCTTCACCACCGCGCTCATCACCGTCCTCACCACCGTCCTCGACAACTCCGCCATCAACAACACCGCCCTCCTCAAAACCGACCATGGAGGGGTCCTCATCCTGCAAAGAGATCAGGAAGATAGCTATGGGCGGTTATGGGAAACTCCAGGTGGACTAGTCAACGCCGGTGAACGAGTCTCTGAAGGTGCTTTACGTGAGCTATCTGAGGAAACAGGCCTGTCAGGCCTGGTGCGAGAGGTTTCTTTATATAAATTTCAAGGGAAGAAGGATAATCGACTATGGTATGACTTTGGGGTTTTTGTGGAGATTGACAAGAAGGAACCCGGATGGGAGAGGTGTATCTTGTTAAGTGAGGAGCACCAGGGTTTCGCTTGGACTGACAAAATGACGGGGTTTGAATATGCTCTAAGACGGGATAAGCATATCCAAGAAGGGCTCAATGCGATTGCCGATGGAAATGTCTTGGCGGAGTCTATGTAGCCGCCATCATAATTTGCACTATCTCGGTTGAGTGTATGGAGCACGATCCCTTACCAATGCAGCCACCGTCACCATACTTCCTATCTCGGAGCGATCAGCATCGTGATTGGTTCGCTTTGCTTATATAAGATTTATTTCTACGTGCAGTTACCTTATGCGCAAAGACGTATAAATCCCCGGTTTCCACCACTCTTCCCACCACTTTTTCCACTTCACTTTCCACCTCTCTTCCCACCTCTCTTTCCACCTAACCTTTCTTTCAATCCCGGCCCCGCTCTATCTATACCCTCCATTTTCCCACTTCATTTCCCAATCATCTTTTCAACACTCTTTTCGAACCTGCATCATGAAACAGAAGCCACTCCTTGCCACAGATGCTTTGAATAAGCTTCTCTGCGTCGCTCGGCAACTCTCCGTTCTTAGGCGTCTTGGCAAAAGTGACGAACGCCAAGTAGCAGACGCTTTAACGACATTGAAGTCATTGCAGACTGCCTCTAAGCGGATCAAATACAAATTATTTTTATCCAACGTACTCAAAAAATATGGTCCACACATGGTTCTTTTATGCGCCGTGGCTTTAGGTCAGGTTGCTGTCGCCAATATGCGCAATGGTGAGCGCACTCAGCTCGAGGATCTTATCGGAACTCAATCGAAACTCGCAAATCTCGCCATTCGAGACCTTGCTATCAAGTGCGAAATACCGGAATCTGTCGATAGTATGCTTTGCCTGACGTTTTCCGATTGTAGCTAATTACTATAGACTTAAGCTTAAGTCATGACAGCTTGGAGACACCCGAAGCGGATTTGCAGACCGAAGTGCAATCGATCGGTACCTCCTCTCCGAACGTGCCTCGCAACGAGTCACTAGGCCAGACGACAAGATTTGCCATAGCGCAGGAGCAACAAGTGATCGCGCATGCATCACTTGAACGGATTCCGAGAGTTTTCAACGAATACGTGTGTAGGGCGATTAGGAGGGTCTCCGTTCAGAATACTGACATTCCCATGATAAAGGCAGCTGTAACAATGACCTTTCCTCGATCGGGGCTGGTCGACTGCCTCATGAGTTTGGATATTTGCGAACAGGAAGTCGAACAACTTGCGCTGGATTTGTTTAATACAGAGGTGAAATGGATGGAACAGGTGCTGCACATTGTCGTTAACGGAGGGATCACCCTGATCATGCCCAATTCCGAAATTACTCTCAAAGGCGTTCTAGATGAAGCCATCATTAAAGTATTCGGCCACGATATCTACGGAGCAATCAGCACAAGCCGCGTTCGGACCAGGGAATTTGATCAAGAGAAGCTCGTAACAGAATGTGTTTCAATGATCCTTACAAAAACAGGGGCATTCATCAATCTATCTCTTGGTCTGGAAGGGGCAGTTCAAATACAAAACAAACTATATACCTAGAATGAAAACCATTTCTCCGCTGCATGGCCAGTTATTCTTCAATCACTTTCCCCTTGAACAAGTACAACTTAGTGCCTGTTGGCACTTGCCCTTGTCCTGACTCCATATCAAGCATCCTCTCATGGTTTTTCCCATCGCTGTCTTTCTCAAACACGGTAACGTCACACCCCTTCCAGTATACCCATTGACCTCTGCCCGTAACCCATTTGACAATATTATCGGGGATTTTCTCGAAGTCGATCGTCGAAACAAGTTGGACGGGTTCAAAAGCCTAAGAGGAATTTAGAAGAGCCCATGCCATAATTCGTCTGATTTACCATGAAGATGCCCTGACTTGCAACAAGACGAGAAGTTCGAAGACGTATCTTAGGGTACTTGCGTGTGAGGATTTAGAGATGCTGGAATCCTAACCGCACTGAGCAAAGGAAGTAGAAGTCCGTTCGCGCTCGACAAAATAGTTGGCGCTCAACCGAAACATAATGGGAGCTTGAAAGATAATCTTGAGGAGGGTTTCAAGAACGTACCTTAGATCTCTTCGGAGAAAGTGGGAGAATCACGTGATGCTGCGCACGTGACGGACAAAGTTAGGCACCTATGCATAAAATTTCGCGAATCTTAACGGCGTCAACGGGGCCGTCACGGGGAACAGATTGGGGGAACAGCCCTGGGGAGGCAACTGATAGAAAACCGGTAAAACAAACGAGCATCTACGAATACCGAGAAGGCTCTCGTGGGGTCGCCAGACAGGCACGATGACGCATGTTGTCTTTCAAGAATTACCGATTGTGGGTGGGGCAATTCGGCACGGCAAAGGGGCAATAATTCTCCGAGGAGGAACGGCGCTAGAACTGAACGCGCTTCGTGCAAGGATCCAAGGCTCCGAGCTTGGTACATGACATTCCCGGTTCCATGGTAACGCCAAGAGATGAAAGGATTGAAAGAGTGGTGGAAAGAATGGTGGGAAGAATGGTGGGAAGAGTGGTGGGAAGCAGTCATAGAGCAAGAATATGGCCAACCATTCGAAGTACTTATAGATCGCAGTCTTGTGTACTTGTGAAGAAGATACAACTATGGACGCTCAAGAGATATTCCAACTTGCGGCATCGACTGCGGCTTCCGCCTGCTCGGGAGCAAGTCTTGCCTTTTGGCTTCTGTCGATTGGAGCTCCGCATCAGCCAGCGTTTCACAGCAAACCAGTTCTTCTTAGCCAGGCTGTTATAGGCGGAGCTCTAATCATTGGGTCAATTACTTCTATTGTGCTCACGATTCAACAAACAAATCCAAAAAGCAGTAAGCTACCGAGACCGCGGAAAAGAACGTATTTATTCCTAACCATTTACGAGATATAAGCTGGTCAGTACAAGGAATCGGCAGTGGCTGTCTCTTACTTTTGCTTATTTTAGACGAGGTGAGGCAACTGTTCGGGTGAGGATGACGCTGACCTCTAATAGTATCTAAGTGTTTCTACTTTGCAGTCCAAAATAACTCATGTAGTTGCTGGTGCCTTCTTTGTCAGTACAATGATTATTCTGCCACTGTCAATATACCTACCGGTGCGTCTAAGTTAGCCATTATTGACCAAATGCTTTACTAACATTTTTGTGTTAGGAGCATCACAATCTCCTACTGATCTTGTTCATGGTCACTGCCCTGGTCGGCCTTAGCTTTGTTTACATCCAATACTTTAGATTCTGGGTTAAATGCATGAAGCTAGAGAGCATTCAGACAAGTGCTTTTGAAGTGTTCTGGAGACACCCAGGCCGCACAGCTCATAAACTTCAACGAGCGTTGTGGGCAGCATCCGTCTTGTCGATAGGGTTGTTCGTGCTCTTGCTATGCTTAGCTATCCTCGCTTCTACAAAACCATGCTTGTGGACCCAGATCATTATGGTATGTGCCTTTCCTGCACCAATGATATTGATAACTAACATTGCTTCAGCTCCAAATCGCAATAATCAGCCTAAGAAAGGCTGTCCTATCAGCCTATCTCCTCGGTGCCCCGGACGGAAGGATAAATGCGTCAGCTCCGCATGAATGCGCTTAACAGCGCTTAAGGACCAATTTCACGACAGGGGTATTATTGCGTGCTTGTTATTCATTTGGAATGCGTCGAATTCGGTGCAGTTCCATTTGTTGTTCTTTACATCTGGCGGACCATGATGTCCCACAGAGTGCAGCAATCTGGATCCACAACACCTTCAAGAACCACATGAATCATATCCACCGCAATAACACCTGACTCATGGATGATTTACGTTGGCCCAGTTCAATGACAAGCACCATCGTCCTAGTCAGAAAGATGAGGAAGATTTCGGTATGTGTTGGCCTTGGCATCTCAGACAGGCATAGTAAGCTGGCGGTTCAGATCCCAGACCAATGACAGGGCGGATGGGAAAATCGATGGTGCTTTTGATGGGAATTCTGATGGAATTTCTGTTAAAACGGCTTGCAGCTGGCAGTACGGTGTAAACAACTCCCTTCACCTCGCGTCTCACACTGAACACCGCTCAGGCCCGGTAAGCAGGCCCAAGTGGCAGGGTTCCCCGCTTGAAACGCAGTCAATTCAATGAAAGTAAAAGTTCCAGGCTATAGTATTCCATATTCGCCTGACCAAGTATAAAATGGGACAAAGACTCGAACAGATTTGTTCGCTTTACTTCACTTTCAAATCTTCGCAATAAGAAAAAAGAAATAAAGCACGTGAGTTGCCTCAGTACTGTACAATCTATAAAGTTTATCCTAACATGGTCCAGCATTTCTCTCAACCAAGATGCCCTCCGAGATTGTGTCATGCAAGCACTGTGGAACAAAGGTTTCCACTACTCAGTCCGAGTGCCCGAACTGTTTTAAGCCACCGCACTAAGTACAGCTCGAACAATGACTTCATCTCAAAGCACTGCCTAACGCAGGAGTAGAACAGGTACTCGAGGTCTCATTTATCGCCAACCGTCCCCCCCTCGTGCAAGGATGGTATAAAAATGGATGCGGTGGCGCTACGATGCCAAAGTCACCTCTTTGTTGATATCTTATCTGAGCTTTGTGCTCATGTCAATAGCTCGCATTGCTCTTCACTCTCTCGGGCTAATGCTAAGAAATTTGAGTAAACTTTCCACATCATCATTTTCTCCTTCGATTGCAACTGAAGGTCCTAGTCTTTCGTAGAATGGGGCTTCAAAGTATTCGGGGAAAAACCCGGCATATTCCCAATCAATAATAGCTCGTATCTTCAGTGTATCGGGGTCAACAATAACGTTTGGCTGAGAAAGATCATTGTGACAGAAGACATATTCAGTGTTATCAGATGACCTTCTCGGCCAGTCATCTTTGACTGAGCACTTCATGACTCGATAGGGAGGGATCACAAGCCCTGACGGTCCACCTGTGGTATTTGACTTTATCGCGTGCAGGGTATCCAAGTGCTGACGGAGTTCGGTGCAAACGATTCTTTTCTGACGCTCGGAGAGTTGGGACATAGAAGTGCCTTGAATATATTCCGTGATCAGGAAGAAAGAATCGTCAACCTCCAATGTAGCATGTACAGTTGGAACCGGAATGTTAGTTGTGCGTCGGATAAATCGTAAAGACTCTGCCTCATTTTGAAGTCTCTCTTTTCCTAGGCGAGGGATGTGAAGACCTCGCTGTGAAGTTCGAAACTCGCTTGGCCTCAGACTTCTCTTGATGAAGAGGCTATCACAACGATAGTAACCTCGCTCAAAGGTCAAGGCAATGCATCCATCAGGCGAAGGAGGTCGATTGCGCAGAGCATCCGTGTTTTCTTCGGTATATTCGAGCCTGTCATCGTCAACTGTATTGCTGCTACCGGGATTCGACATTTGGCTTCAGATGAGTTCCTGATGAACAGAACTTGGTAGAAGGGCGTAGAAGAGAACACGCACGAGTGGTTCGCGAGACAGGGGTAAGAGCGGTGGGAAACAGACGGTCTGGCCTACTGGCACGTGATATTGGTGCCTGGCTCTTACGTGACTCGTTGTCATGATGAGGGACCGACCTTCGTGGGCAAGACCCTGTCAAGAGCGTAGGGGAGGCTATTTCAGAGTTTGATTTAGCCATCGTAACAGCTATCTCATGTACACTCTTTCCACCATGCGTCAAGCCGGCCCTTAACGGAGGTTCCGAGGTATTATACAATCCAGCTCCATGCGCTGCACGTGACTCCGCTCGGAAGCGGTACCGGAGGGCTGCCGGGACTATTCTTGAAATCCCGGGGCAAGGAGTCAGGAATGTTAGTTCCTTGGCAGTGGGAGAGATTGAGCGCTGAAGCGTTGAAGTGGGGGATCAGCTGTAAACCAATCAGAGTTGCTTAGCCAGAGTCGCGCTGAAGGTGCTAGTACTTCAGCGCTCGCAGCCACCATTTGCATTTTCAGCCAAACAGACTCGTGGTTATGAGCAGTCGTGGAGTGCGGGTCTGGGCCAGACTTAAAAGGGGATGCTTGAGGGATTTATTTGTTCCCAAAACGCTGCCTGACTATTTGGCTTGGTTGTCGTTGAATATCCCGGCAGCGTACCTGGGTTGCTAAAACTAGGAGATATTGAGACCTCTTTTTTATTGCCTTATTTAGGCTGGCCAACAGGTTTGATTAATTGACCTGACTTAACTAGAAAATATGGCAACTGGAGGTGCTTCTCAGGGGGTTTGAAACACAAGTTACACGAAAATCAAACGCTAAGGTAAAGGGAAGTAGCATGTTAATGCAGCGGGAACAAAAGCGATGGGTATTGGTATCAGCGTTGACTTGAACTCTTTGTTACTTGCTCTAAGACCTGGGGCTGAGCGCTATACCTTGATAATCCAGTTCAAATTAGCCGTATTCATTTCATGCAGGTGGGAAATCATCCATCCTGGGTTCTGGGGCTGACATGAAGCAAAGCAGCGCATTTTCTTGCTTTCAACTAAGCGCCCACAACCGTTCAAGCCATCAATACCGGTAGAATGTCTGCCAGTTCTGGTCAAAGCGGGTTTTGCGATATCTGCTCCCATGCCAACAACGAGCATAACTACTATACTTGTACCGCCCAAGGTTGTAGAAAGCGGTTCAAAGTCTGCCAGACGGGCAGTCACCAGGAATTCAGCGTAGCTGGAAATGTTTACGTGCTTTGCAAATGGTGCCCCGATCATCCTTATAGCTGTGCTTTGGACGTCACCAATATGCCTCGCCTGAAAAAATAGAAGGAGCGCGGAATCTAGTTATCCGGCCTAATCGTGTTTGAAGGGGCATGGATGAAGGAAACTGGCTTTGAGCATAATCGCTGTTGGCTGAGAGTCTGAGACTGGGGTTTAGTTCGATGTTCACTGCTGTTGATTGGCTCATGACTAAGCATTCATTAGTAAGCTTTAGATGTTGTCCGCCCTATATAGCTCGCGATCCCTCGTTCCAATCTACACCATTTACTCTCTCACCCTCATAACTTTGTTCATTATGGAGGACGCCGCCCCCAATGCTGAGGAACGCCGGACTGTGTACGAAAAAGGTTTTCGCATCTGGCAAAGTCTCTACATGCGTGCTATAGAGGGATCTGGCTTTCCCCAGTCCTGCTTCCAGATCCAGCCAACACTCCTACACCAGCCTTACTTTCCAGATGACTTGGATCTGAAGCTTACTTACAACTATCTCTCTGTTTCTGGAACATCAAACTGGAAAGGATCGGGGGAGCACTGCAACATATCTCCGCTAACACGGCATCTTCAAATTCCAATCTCGATTGACTTTCCAACTCCTCTCAGTGTGTCTGCAGACCTAGACCAAAGCCACCAGAAATGGTTCGACACAGAGGAAAATCACCTCTCTGTGTTAATGCTTGCATGGAGTTATATCCTCTCAGCACGTTGGGCTCAACTCATGCCCGAAGCCATACTCGCATATTCGGACAGCAAAGCATGCAACAGCGACCAACCCCGAGTGCAAGATTCTGCTGTGGTGAACATAGGGGTCGTTGATAATGACGCAGCAAGATGGTGGGATGCTATTTTAGCTCCAGGAGAGGGCTGGGAAGCCTATATTGCCATCGAGGAAGGCAAATTTAGATCCCCTTGGTCAATAACTCTTCCGGCAAGCCCGAAATTTAGTCTTTCCTCTCACAACAACCACTGTTTGCTGTCAGATACAGCCATATCAGCTGCGACTGCCTTTCGCTTTCTATCTGATTACTGCGCTCTACATGGCATTGTAGATCAGGGCTATGCAGCATTGTCGGCCGTGTTATTTCTTCCACTCTTGCATGGCAGCAGAAAAGATATCGTTCTACCAAGCCCGAAATTTAGCCATGAGCGGAAACGTAAAGTGGGGTTATCAGATCGCAAAGTGCAACTTGACCTTGCTTGGGTGCAGGAAGTCCATCATCTGGACAAACTTCTCACCTTGAGCTGCAACACAAGAGGAATACGTTCCCTGCTGTCAACCGTCTTCTATGAGCCTGGCATAGCCTGCAATGTTGTAAGCCCATGGCTGCAATCCACTTTTGCTGTTATAAACTCCGTTGAAGACGATCGCATTCTTGCCCATATGCTGATGAGTCGAGTTCCGCATCTTGCCTTTTTATGGCTTGGAGGAGTAATCTTGGACATTCACAAGGATGTCTTACGAGATGGCCAATTTGGACTAATCCCTACTGAACTACATGCTGCGGTATGGTCTGGAACCATGCAATCGTTCATGCAAGAACCTATCCATCCAGCAGCAAACGACTCTATTCTGCGCTCTGACGAATGTCGAATTCTCTACCTTACCCAGGAGGAACATCACACTAGCTGGCCTGTATGTCAATGGACGCCGTTTGGCGCCACAGATATTAAAGACACTGAAATTGATGTCCGCCTGCATGCGAACTGTACCGGGCACGGCCTTCAATATGCAGGTTGGAAGTGGACGTGCCGAAATGGTAGGGTGGTACATCAATTATCCGAGCCCGCTCTTGCACCAACTTTCCCGCTGGCGGAGCCAGTAATGCCAAACATCACAATTAATTATGAAGCTCTTGACCATGGGGAGGAGTCTGCGTCAGAAAATGCAACACGAAGCATCTTCGGCTGGTTGCGAGTTGAAGGGTATCCTCCAGACGAGAAGAGAATACATGAGTGGATTAACATTGATGAGTCCGACGATGGATTGTCAGCGGACAAAGATTCTGGAAAAGGTCACGAAGCCTCAAGAACTGATGTGGAAGATTGGATAGACCGTAATGTCTGTGTTGATGACGGGTGATTCCAAACAATAAATAGCCTATATACCAAAGACGCAATAGTCATATTTCTGCTATCATGATTCGCTGCACCTGCCAAGCATCGAGATCATGCAATTCGCGCCCAGCGCATGATCCCGCATAGATTCAAGACCACCTGCTCTCTTCCACTTCTCGAATCAATATCAAACCATGGTGTCGAGGTTACATATAGAAAAGAGGAAGGCGTGGTTGATTCAAAATTATTCAGGTTGTCAGCACTGAATTCGAAATGAAGGGAGCACATATAACGCTGTGTTGTATTAATCAGCAGCACACTGTATTCAATTGTCAGAGATCGCGAAACACGCAGAGATAGCACGGGTGGTAAGAAATTCCCAGAGTAATACCTGTCATGCTGCAGCTCGCCTAATGGATCTGTCAGTCTGGCTACTAGAGCCTCGCAGGTCATCTGAGCGAAACATTTATCTGAGATGACCGGCCGGCCATCCTCCAAGCACTGGAAATGCTTTTTGGCCTCCAAAATGGCCACGCGGTTTTTGGAGACCCTGAAGGCGCCTTGCAACTCTTCCCGTAAGCAAAGGCCCCCATCATCGGTCGCCGTTATTTTCCGTCCTAGCCTAGGTGTTGATGTGGAAAGTCTTTCTTTCGCATCTCGAAACTCAACGACAATGGGGGACACCGCTGAGTTTTGAGGCGGTCCAAAGTATAGAATGTGGCGGATAACAGATGACGCGAGTCGTAGAGTCTCGACCTCTGGCGAATTCAGGAGAACATGCGTCTCACTATCGATGTACCCCACTGATGATGTTCCCTGAGAGCCCTCGGCTAGGGGGCTGCTCGATCCGATCTGGAGCTTGCTCGAATCGACGAAGACCTCATCCTGAAGCGTGTGGCGTCTAGGTCGCTTTGCTCTTCTGTCATTGTCGCTTTCAGCTCCATCTCCGGCGTCAATACACAAGTCTGTTGTACGATTATCCTGGGAACTTCGGAACGTGGCCATGGCCGCCCAAGTTTGACCTAGAGAGATGCCGTATTGAGTATCCCGCACAAGATGATGTTCGCTTCGCGTCATGTAGACATGCTTTGGTCCTTTAACGAATTTCACTATTTCGTCTAAAGAGAAAAGGTCATGGTGGATTAGAATATTCTGCGAGAATTGGAAGGATATTGCGAGGGAAGCCCTTTCACGAGACGTGGGTAAGTATCACATCAGAGCTATGCGCGTATGGTTCGACTTATATTTCCAAGAGTAGCAACAGGACCACTTTTTACTTTGCCAGACAAGCTATTCATCGGCCAAGTTGCATGACTTTTTGTACTTTTTGTCGCCGTCCTCACGCTACGCAGCCTGAGCACCGTGCTTCAGACCCCTTGATAGGATACTTGAACTACTCCGATATTAATCAATGCCGGCGAACAACTCCGAATGATTGGGCGCACGATCCATATTTGGTTGTTTTGCTTTCTGTTGCTCAGCTTCAGCAACGGCTGCTTAACCCTCTGAAACAAACTGACTATACTGTACGTCTGCTTTTGACTCAAGCCTATCTGCCTGAATCTAACTCATGCATGGCCAAGTCGCGTCTGCTAGTGACAAATGCTTCCGACGGCGAGTTTATTCATCTTTATGAGGCGCAGATTTCCTCCGAGGTTCTTAGAATGCTTGACAGCCCAACTACTGCTAAGTCTGTGCGTTGGCCGACAATCCAGCGGAGAAGAATACCGTTCAAACTCTTCGACACCTTTAAATACCGGCTTGAGGGTGCATTGCTAGAACTAAACAATCTACAAAATTATGACTCCTTGCAGTTGATGATCATGGAGACGCAGTCGTCACAAAGAGCCTGAAACGACAACGCGAGGTGGAAAGCGACCATCGGCCTATATTAAGGCCAAGGCTAAGTTGACGATTTTTGGGCGATAAGTAGCCTGCATCTACCGTACTCCACGGGCTCTATTCAATGCCCACAAACGGCAAAAGTGCTCGCCTTGTTCGCTAATCACCCTGACAAACCTCCACCGATCTGCCTCCGGCGCGCATCAACTATCTCAGAATCCTGACAGCAAATCTACGACTTATCGCCATTATGCATTGTGCCTCGACTTCTCTACCTTTCTACCGAAGTGGTATCTCGCTTTACTACTGTTTCACTATGTCAGTTTTGAGATATCCGTTAATAGCGGATGTCGACCTTACTCGCACGAGCCCAACTGAGAATGATCTGTCAAAGAACAGAAATGGATTTGGCAGTTTACCTTTCTAGTTCTTACCTTTAATCGCAGGCAGAACACCAGGACCCAGAAACAGCCCTTGTTCTCTTGCAGCTTCGATTTGTTCCAGTCCTCGCCAACATTCGATCGAAAAATCAGATCACGATAACACAGAGCACGCTTGAACAAGTATCACTTTTTTTTGCAGTTCGTGAGCTTTTGACTTAACCTCTACGATCATATATCTGCATAGCAATCGACGAGTAAACAGCGACAAAGAAGGAAGAAGCTCAATAGCACTGCTCGTCTGTTTGATGTTGTTGCTTGTCTTTAAAACAGAGAACGTTGTCCAGAAGCGGTCCACAATCTCTGAGTACTTATAAGACTGTATAATTTTCTTGACTTTATCCTTTTCTCAAATTATTTCAGAAGCTCGACCACTCGTGGTATTTCGTCTTGCTTGAGATTGGTATAAGACTTAAAGTATTTCCGAACTGCATTGTTGGGCATAGCGACGATGGAACCGCTCAACTTTCTTGATTCGGGATACAGATACGTGCTACGTCTTCATGCAATCTAGTAAAGAGGTCGCAATGGGCCAAGCTGGCGTCTCCAGTGCCTCGACTCCATTGATCAGCGACATTACTCTCTGAGCAATTATCATCGTACAGAACGACGTGTTTATATATTTTTGCTGCCTTTGGGCTAATTTTTACTATCTCATCATTGAACACACAGCATGAAGCAGCTGCGGGGTGGTCAAGCCGGAAGAGTTGCAGCAGGAAACATTGCTGTGACGGCTGAGTGAAATCGAAGTGAATAGACCCAGCTAGATAAATTCTTACTATTGCATTCTCTGTCCCGGCTTTGGGATAGTAGATCGATAGGCCCTACGATCGCCCATGACCAGTACTCCAGGGCCTCACCCATCCTCGCCTCACGGCCGGATAGGGAAGACCAAGGAACTATCCTGAGCTACATTGCTAGGTGAGAAGCGTGGAAACTAATCAGGATAATGATATTAACAGGCCTCTTCGCCAACATCAGCTTAGCTTTATATCAACTCAGAGTATAGTGATTTAGGCAAAATACAAGAAAGGATGTTGACCTGGGACAAGTAGTTGAAGGAATCGCAATGCTTATTATTGCACCATGAAGGCAAAACACTTCCACATATTTAAATCTTTGGTTGCGTCACTCAGTGCCTGTAGGGTAAACGGTAACAGTTTCAGTTTCAGTAACCCAACTCTTCAATGTCGGACGACTGATGTCCCAGTTTGACTGCTTAATCTTCTGTTCAAACGCCTTGAGCTGGTCTCCTGGGTTTAGGGCAAAATGCGTATCTTGGTTGCAGTGGCATAATGCGCCCCGAGGCGGGCAAGCAAAAAACCATACTGGCTCAGTTCGTGTAACATCATAGAATAATTCAGACCCCGTCGAGAATTCATGTACCGTCACACAGTTATCATCAAATGTTGAATTAATCAGTTGAAAGGGCTCATTTGACTGAAACTTGATGACATGCCCGCTGGGAATATCATCCAGATACATTGGGTTGAATAGTGTAGAGTTGCTGCTATTTATCTTGACTGTGTGGACTCGCTCCATGTTTGTGTCAGGAGTATGTTGAGCGATATTGCTCTTCGACGAGGCAGGAGACGGAGAAGTCTTGGAGGATGCCGGGGTATTTATCGGGGCTAGCGTGGACAATGGCTCTGAGCTAGGTATGAGAGACTTAACCCGCGAGCATGAAGAGGGAATGAGTAAAGGCAGGGGTGATGGCAAAGTCCAGTTTTGGAATTTCTCTGGGGCCCTTAGATCATCCGCAAGCCCAGAGTTTTTCCATAGTCGGTGACAAGTAAAGGGAGGCGTATTGTAGCAACCTCCACTCCCATTTAGAGGGAAATAACTTTGTATGAAGTCCGTGCATGGTAAACTATCCAATCCCAATTGATCATTCTTGGACTGCCATAGGCCAGGCTTCTGGGCTAACGAGATGTCCAGCTGTTCCTCACCCTGGAGCGGACGTAAAATCTCGAAACTGCGGGATAGGCATGCATTTGAGATATTTTTAGCAAAGTTTGTGATGTCAAATATGGTTGAAGCTGGAATGCCCTTGCAATCACGTTCCGTCCACATAATCATGCCATTCATTCTATGCGGACTTAAGAGGCTGTTGGGGCCGCGCGAAGTGGCACAGGCAGTCAAGAAGCCAAAAATTATAGCCAATAATAGAAAATCCATCTTAAGCATGATAGTACTGAGCGGCTTTAGAATGGTCATTCAAAAGCTACCAGTCTCCGTGCGTTGCGTCCTTATCAGCGAAATCCTAAATTTCTTAAAGAATAGAAGCACTACTTATAATTTAGTAACTATCTTTCGGAGTTACGTTTTCGTCTTTAAGGTCGGCAGTCAGTTCTGCGACCCGTTTTAGTATCGCATAGATTAGGAGGCATTGGCCGGAAAGAATGACAATATTCCGCTCGTTCTGGTTCCCTCACGTGAATTTGTTCGTAACCAGCCAGGGAGCTGGCCGAAGCCGGCCACACCTCGATGGATTCTTAAAACAATATGAGCGTCAGCCTAGGTGTAAATTACTCGACATCAACCACTAATCATCTGAAAGAATGAAGGTCTGATTTCTCAATCTAGCTGCAAACGGTG
>NW_027396721.1:29517-30666 GCF_047715775.1 Aspergillus undulatus | reverse complement strand
TTAACTATTTTTTATTATTTCAGGTTAAAAACCAGGCAATAGATTATAAAAATAAAAAAATTAATAAAAATATAACTAGTTATTATTTTAAACTTTCTAGTATTAACAAGAAGGTCTAAGGTCTTGTTAATTAAAGCTTGACCTTATTTAGATTAATAATAAATATAAAGTTATAAGATATATTATTTCTAGTTTTTTTTAAGGGATACCTTTATTTATTATTTTTTAAGAATATTAATAATATCTATATTTAATTTATTAGCCTAGATATTAAAGGATTTAATAATATCTTAATATTAATTAATAATATTATGATTACCTTTATAATAAATAATAATATTATTAAATAATATAATATCTTTATTTAATAAAATATTATACTTGAATAATAATTTTAATAGTATAATATATTTAGAGCTTTTTATCTATTTCTTAATTAATTTTTTAATATAGTAGGCCTGCTCTATTTAGTATCTAATATATTAATAGTTTAATTTTAAGGGCTTTTATCAAGGCTTTATTAAAATATAAAAGTATTTTTATAAGCAAGTATAGTAATATTAATTCTTATATAATAAATAATAATATAGTTTAAATCTAATAATATACCTAAATAGGTATATCTAGTAATAATATTATTATTAGATATCTTATTAATAGCCTAAATAAATAATAACTTGCTATTAACAAGGTATATATAAATAATAATCTTATTACTAGGTTAATTAAATAAGGTAATTAAGGATAATTTAAAAATAAAATCTTATTTATTTAATAAAATCTTCTTTATTTTAACTAGAATATAGCCTATAGAATAAACAGGTAGAAAATAAGATTATTATATATAAACTAGTATTTTAATAATTTAATAGGGTTTAGTATAATAATAAATAAAAAAGGTTAGATTTTAATATAATTAAATAGTACTAATTTTTCTATTATAATTAAAAATAATTTTATAGTAATTTAGTATCTCTATATTAAGTAATAAGTTAGTATTAATCTTATTAATAATATAGATTATAACTATAAGCCTTGCAAAGGTTAATTAAATAGTATTATTAATAGTTATAGGAAAATAGACTAGGAATATAGTATAGATATTAGAATTATATATTAAATTAATATTTTTAATATAAATTAAATAAG
>NW_027396721.1:0-28262 GCF_047715775.1 Aspergillus undulatus | reverse complement strand
CTTAGTAGTATAATAATAATATATAATATTTTTAATAAATATCTAGGGAGATTTGCTATACTAAATATCTTTATAAATATAGAATAAATAGGTAAGCTTCTACAAGGTTATTTATAGACTAGGCTTAAAATATTTAATTAAGAACTTAAGCTAGCCCTTTTTAAATAAACTATAATACAAGGCTAGCTTTTTAATTTTAGTAAGTTAAGAAATAAACTAAAATAATATAAATTTATATAAATAAATTTAGATATTAGCTTAGATTATATTTTTTCCTTTATAATTAATAATATTATATATTTAATTAATAAAGATATTTATATCCTTATAGTATATAATAATATTAATTTACTTTATAGTAATATTATTTAATATATTAGGCTAGAAATATCTAATCTCTTCTATTTTTTATATTCTAGTATAACTATTATTATTAATAACAAGAAAAGGAATAGCTATAATCTGTAAAATATTACCAGGATCTGAAAGATCAAGACTAGTATAGTAATAAAAGTAAGAATAATAACCCAGGTATTGTAAGGGGGCGTAAATAGATGGATCTTCCTATCTAAACGTGCCGTATATACAAGAAGGAATCGCTGAAGAAGAGAACAGATCAGGAGGGGCAGATAGAAGGTAGAGGGGTAGGGACCACGTGATTATAGCCGCGTAAGCTACGCGGTATATGTTATAGGATTAACCTATAATAGTACCCCCCTTCTTACTTAGGCCCCTATACGAAGCTATCTAGCACGGAGGGTAAAGAGGGTAGGACTAGGAGCTATAGCTTTAAATACAAGGGCAAGTTTAGTATATTTTATATAATTAAATATCTAGTGATTGCTTGATCTATAGTATAAGCAGAGGTTATTATCATGATAATAAATATAGTATAAGATAAAGGTAGAGGCGGAAAAGGCTAATAAAGGTAAAGTAGATCAAGATAGCTAGGCTAGCAAGGCTAGCAGGGTAGGTCTAATAGTAGAAATCTGGATAGGATCTATATCTATTTAGTCTATATTCTGGTTCAAAACTGGTTAGTATTTAAAAGTAAATTTCTAGGTAGGGTAATTATACTGATTAGTATGCTAGACAAGTTCAATATATTTATTATATAAGAAATTAAAGATAGAGTTATTTAAATATTCTAGGGTCTGGTAGAGGTTAAGCTAGAGCCCCTAATATAGTATAATTATATACAAGATATCTAGCTATAAGCTCTTGTTAGTCTTATACAAGAGCCTTTTAAACTAGGCAAGGTAAATTATAAATAATTTATTATCTCTTTATTATATAGTTAAGAATTATTATATAGCCTCCTGCTATTCTCAAGGGTTATAATATAACTATTAGAAAAAAGAGAAAATAACCTCAGGATCCTATTACTAGTTATTTTTTATAGACTAGTAGAGGTATAAGACTAAAGCCTGTTATAGCTATTCTAATTAATCCTATATATAGTTAAAGGTATTAGCTCCTGAGAGCTAGTTAGATCAGAGTTTTATTTTAATAGATAAGAGCTATATATAAAGCATGTAGGGCTTGCTATTAAAGCAAGGCAGGTTAGGCAGGCAGGTTCTAGGAGCAGGAGCTAATAGAAGCTATATATAAAGTTACTAAATCTTAGCACGGGAAGTATCAAGGTTTATATATAGTTATTAGATTTTAAGGCACTAATTCTAGAATTATTATAATTTAATATATTAGTTCTAAAGTTCTTGCTGGAGCTGCTGTACAAGCAGTAAAAGAGGGGTCTGGTTAATTATTTTGTACAGGAGAGAAATTTATACAGGCAGATTAGTTCAAGTTAGATTAAATCAGGTCAGGTTAGATCAGGTCAGGTTAGATCAGGTCAGGTTAGATCAGGTCAGGTTAGGTCAGGTCAGGTCAGGTAAGCGATTCCTAATATAAGGGGGTATAAATAGATAGATCTTCCTATCTAAACATGCTGTATATACAAGAAGGAATCGCTGAAGAAGAGAACAGATCAGGAGGGGCAGACGGAAGGTAGAGGGGCAGGAACCACGTGACTACAGCCGCGTAAGCTACGCGGTGCATGTTATGGGATCAACCCATAACAGGTATTATTTAAATAGAATAGGTTAGGAAGATTACTAGCTTAAATATTATTTAATAACTTGTAAATAAATATCTATCGCGGCTTGGTTATTATCTATTAAAGCTTGTATTTATTATAGTATTTATATTAGATTAGCTATAATAGGCTATACCTTGTTATATAATTTATAAATAGGGAATTTAAAGTTTTAAGTATTATCTAAAAAACTATTATAGCTAAAACTAGTAATATTATTTCCTGATATAGTATAATAATATCAGGTTTAATATTATTAATTTCATTAAGATTATAAACCAAGAAATAAGATAGGTTAGTATCCTGTAATATAAGGTAGTTTATTCTAGCTATTATTAATAAATAGCTTGCTAAAGCTAAGCTTTGGAACTAGAGTTTAGTCTTGATTTAGATTAGATATTAGAAGTATTAGATAATTACCAAAAGAGTAAAAACTTTTTTTAAGAGGCTTGTAGTTAGTTTAAGTAGTAAACTAACTTGCAGGTTGAATAGTAAGTAGATTAGTTAATAGAGGGTTAATTAATAAAAAGGTAAGTATTACTAGTATAGCTAGTATAGCTGGTATAGCTAGTAATATATAGCACGGAGATATAGCCCGAGGGGTTAAGATAATATCTTAAGGTTTGTTATATAACTTACTAGCTTCACGGGATATATTTACACGTGATTCTCGTGACTTAAGATATATCTTATATATTTTAATATATTTAACTAGCTCACGGGGTTACTTGCCGCGAGATATTAATATTATTAAAGTAGAATAGGAGTATAAAACATGATTAAGTAATTTAACAAGGTCCTTAATATTATAATTAATATAGTTATTACTAATCTAGTCAAGATACTTGCTAATCTTGTTAATTTAATAAATACTAACTAGCTATAGGAATTCTTTAATAGCTAGGTATAGAACTAAATATTCAAGATTTTAATTAATAGGAAATTAATAGTACTTAGCTAAAGCAGGCTAGGGAGACATAGTAATAAGGTATTTAAAAAAATTAATTATATAAGTATTAAATTTACTAGTATATAAGCTACTAGAGAATTAATATATAGAAAGTTAGTATACTAGCTCTTCTAAATATAGTAGGGAGCAAAGATATTTTAATATTAATAAAGTAAAGTTAAAGGGTTTAATAAAAAAAGTTATTATAGCTCAGAGAGCCTAAAATAGTAATATAGGAATAATAAAATAAGGTTAGCAAGTATATCTAAACTTGTATAATAGTAAATAAAGCAAGAGCTTGATAAATAAAGTAAATAAAGTAATTTAGAAGTTAAAGATAATAAAATTTAATAAGAACTAGATAAACTAGATATACTACTATTATTAGATATATAGTTTAATTTTATAAGATAGATATTGTTTCTATCTCGAAGGGGACAGACCCACAGAAGAAGCGGGTTCGCTGACTAAAGTATAAGTAATCACTGGTAACGCACCTTAATGGCGACAACACCTTGATATCAGGCTATGCGTGCAACAGTTAGAGGGACCTAATATTTTCATAATCTTGCCTGGAGATAGACCCTGAAGCAGGATTTGATATTAGAAACCTAGAATTATTAATAATTATAATAAGAAATAGATATTAAATCAAAACGAAGGTAGTCCTGAACAATTCCAGACATGCTACTACTATAGAAAGCGGTTTACTAATATATCACGAAGTAGTTATTAATCCGAGCTAGCTCGAAGCTGTAACAGTTAGAAGAACCGATGTGGCTGACTAAAACATGACTCAGCCTGCTGAACAACAAGAAGGTCAATAGGCGTATGACAATTATCCTAAGATATAACCCTTAACCTGACTTACTTACCTAATAAAGCCCTTCAAGGATAACTTATAATTATTATTACTAGCCTTAATCCTGATTAAACCCTTTAAGATAAATAGACTAAGCTAGATTCAAAAGCTCTAATAAGTGATAATTAAATTAAAATAAATAAAGACTATCTATAGGCAGAAGCCACGAGCCTAGAGATATAGAAAAGAGAAGAAAGTATTAAGAAATCTTTTTTTATAACTAGCTATAGAATAGTAGTAAATTAATAAAGTAGCTAATCTAGCTATAGTACTAGAATACTATCTTGGTAACTATAATACTTTTAAGGCTAAGAATAATAAAGATTCTAATAAGTAAAATACTATTTAAATCCTGAAGACCTATCAAGAGGTAATTAGTAATCTTATATATAGAGCTAAGTAGAAAAAAGTAATCAAGCTTAAGTTAAATAACCTAATTTAATTTAGAACCTGGAAATATATTTAAAGGCCTAAAAGCCAAGCTATAGTATTAATAAAATAGGTCTTTAATATTAAGCACGGATTTAATAGATAAATTAACTAATTTAAAGCAAGACTAGTTACCCGAGGCTTCTCCTAATATAAAAGATTAGATTATAAGAATATATTTACCCTAGTTGTCTAACTAGAAAGTCTTTAAATTCTATTTACTTTAGTAGTAACTTATAGTCTCAAAGCCCATCTACTTGATATAATAAATACCTATATTAGGTTAAAAATTAATGAATCTTTATAAAAATCCCAGAAGGAGTTAATCCTAAATCCTATAATTTAAATAATATTTATAAGATCCTATAATCTCTATATAGACTTTAATAATCTGCCTACCTTTAGAACTAGAAAATTAAGAAGTTTATTATATTAATTAAATTCTGATAAAGTACTATAGATCCTGGTATCTTTATTAATAACTATAGAATTATTATAGCTCTCTATATAGATAATATCTTGATCTTTAGCAAAAATATTAAAGATATTAAGTTTACTAAGGATTATCTAAAGAGCTTTTACTTAATAAAAGACCTAGGATTAGCCCAGAAGATATTAGGAATTTAGATTACCTAAATAAAAGACTTTATCTAACTTAACTAAAAGTTCTATATATATTTTATTTTAGAGGAATTTAAAATAAATAAATTAGTACTTTAAGATACTTTATTAAATCCTAGTATTAATCTAAATAATAAATTATCTAGGAAGCTACCTAGAGACCTGCATGCTAAGTTTAGAAAGATTATTAATTAACTTACTTATCTAGCTAGTAGAACTAGGCTGGATATCTAATTTCCTGTTAATTAATTAAACTAGTATCTTGTAGATCCTCGAGATATTTATCTTAGAGCTTTGAAATATCTCCTCCGCTATATTAAAGGTACTGTTATATATAGTATAACCTATAATATAAAGGGGAGTGAAGGGGCCCTAGTAGGCTATTTAGATTTATTATATAAGGATACTATAAAGTACTGTTTAAAAAGTACTTATATCTTCACGATGGCTGATAGACCAGTCAGTTAGTATAGCAGGAAATAACCAATTACTGCTATATCTATTACCAAAGTGGAATATATTATAGCTGCAGAGGTAGTAAAGCAAGTAATCTAGATTAGGTACTTCCCAGTAGCTATTTAAAAATAGCCTAAGGAACTAACAAGCCTAGGAATTAATAACCAAGGTACTTTAGTACTAGTATCTAATCTAGTTAATTACCTATACAGTAAATATATCCGTGTATAATACCATGTTATTTAGGACTTTATCAAGTATAGAGATACTAAGCTAATATATATTCTTACCTCGCGAATAGTTATAGATAGATTAACAAAGGTAATTAAACTAGAGGGCTTGAAGCAAGCAGTCTAATTACTATAGTTAGAAAGAGGATAAGGTTCTATAATATAATATCTAGATCTGTAGATTAATAAGATAAAGGTATTTAATACCCCTTTACTTGTTATATTTAATTTCCTGTTTTAGAGGCTTGTATAACTTTATTCTATTTATTTCAGGGTATTAGATAAAGGGGAGTAATATAGAAATAAAAAACTATATAATTTATAATAGCTTGGCTATATATTACTCTAACTCCTGAGAACTTAACCCCTTATTTTGTATATATTAATTAATTAATCACTAGCGAAGAATCAACGATTTATTGAAGAGAGCTTATCCCGGCCACGGTGCCTGGACAAGAGAAACCTTGGCATCCGCTCCTTAGTTGGCTACGTACGTGTAGCTGATACAACCTCGTTCTGCCCTTCCTTCCCCCGTGCATGCATATTTCATAACATTAGCTAGATATAAAGAACTTATTAACAAGTTCAAAGGATTATTATATTAAACCTTATCTTGACAAGGATATTGATCTTGTCTAACCCCCTATATTATTGCAGTTTGCCTAATAGATACTAATAACAGCTTATCTCTTATATTAGCTTCCTTATATTAGCTTCTGTTCTACTACCTTTACTTTATGGATTGCGAGTTCAAGAAAAACACAACAACTAATAATATGACTTGATGACAGTTTCGTCTAACATATACTAAATTTACTATTATTTATTAAGTAGTTCCTTGAATAATTATTCTCCTAGTAATAAAGCCTCTAAAGACAAGTTTAGTAAAGCTAAAGTTATTAAACAGGAAATACCTAAGACAGAAGCTAACTAAAGGCCTGAGTAAATAATATAGCTGACAACAAGTGAAACAGGTAAGCCGCCCAACAGTACTATATAGTAAGCAGGCTAGGGTCATGACATTAAGGTATAGATAAGACCTCCATGCTTTATTTCCTAGGAATATGACCTATTACTTTAAGCGGGTTCCAACAGTAGTATTATATTGTAGAACTACTATTTTGTTTACTCTATACCCTGAATTTCTAATGATATACATGAAATACAGCGACAACCATGACTATAGCTGGTGATGATGGTGTAGTTGCTCATCAGCATACACATACTGTTATTGCGACCTTGAGACAAGCTTGTCGCTCAGATTCACAGCGGTAAATGTCTTAGGAAGTTTAACACTGCAGATGCAAGTCCATTAATTGTACTGAAGCAATTGAGTTAAAAGACGGGGCTAAACTCACGTGTTAAACTTTGCCTTCAGAGTCTCTATCACCTCCTTCCAATCCTGGTGCGCAGTGAGACTCCGTCGTGGCGCACAGCCTATTGCATGCCTGGAATCCAGATGCACATCCAAGGGGTCAAAAGCATGACAACCAGGGCTGATGGAGATCCGAATAGAGTATGAA
Organism: Aspergillus undulatus; assembly: GCF_047715775.1. Classification (NCBI taxonomy): domain Eukaryota; kingdom Fungi; phylum Ascomycota; class Eurotiomycetes; order Eurotiales; family Aspergillaceae; genus Aspergillus; species Aspergillus undulatus. Next base: position 21,097 of record NW_027396721.1, on the reverse strand, counting down.
CTGGTAGAAGACTCACTATCTTTGGCTTCATAAAGCTCAAAGCAAATCTGAGAGAGGTAATCCAATTCTGGTATAGCAGAGCGTGCTATTTTTGTCTGAATACCCCCCTCCAGAATGCAGTTTAACAGGGTGTAAATGTGAGATTCCTTTGTGAAGTAGAACACAGACTTTGCATCCGAAGAAGCCTGGACCTCTTCCAGGTCTCTCACTATCTCCTGTAGCAGTGGCAAGGAGGTCAACAAGCCAATCTCCAACTTCTCTGTGTCCGTAATGCCGTACTCCTGAGGTGTCACGTAATCGAAGAGAACCTTTGCTAACTTGTAAAGCTCCCTTAGCTTAGAAAGCCTCGAATCCAGCTTAGTCTTCGATGAATTAGAGCTCGGGTATAATTTAAAATAATGATCATAAGAGTCATCGAGTGCTCTTAGATGCGGTATGGACGACTCAAAAGCATGCATTCGTCTCCTAAAGCCGAGCCGATGGGCGAGGGTCTGATTCTCCGAGTGTTGCTCATCGACTCTTTGGTGACTTGCAACCCCTTCATGGCTGTTGACCTTGGGATCAGCACAGGTATCCCTGTGGGGAACTCTTCTCCGATTGACGTCTGAGACCTCCTCGTCGCTATCCTCAGCGTCTGGAGGGGTGAAGATCCATTCAAGAAATTGTCGATTATGCAGCGCATCAAACTTCATACTGTCGTAGAGCTCGGAAAGTTTGCTGGGGTCAACCTTTTCTGTATCACAGAACTCGGCGAAGAGCTTTTCCCACCTCTCTTTAAAAAGCATAGGATCTTCGCCCGTACACCAACGGCCCTGGATAGCAGCGAATGCTGGGTTTTCATGCAGTGACCCTGCAGTGCACGAGCCCGTTTGATTCGAATTTTCGGCACCATTCGGAGAGACCAGCACTGAGTTGTCCAGTGTCTGAAAATTGTGTCTCATGATATCCCGATGGAATTTCATCAATTCAACAACTGTAGCCAGGACCACCGAGGGTTCAGGGATATTTTCCTTCGGCCACGTGAACTGAGAAGGTGCAGACCCTTCCCGTAGAAGTAATTTGAGCTTCTTCTTAACCTTGTCCATTAAATCCTTCGCCGCATTAGAGTCATCAAGAAGGTCTTTTCTGACTTGGATGAAGTCCTCTGGAATCTCTTTCTGGTCGAGAAAAGAGCAGGCCCATATTTGAGCTTCGTCCTCAAGTTAGACATGAATAGTCAAGTCTGCGAAGGGCAAGTGTCAATGACTTACAGCTTGTGCTCACTCTCCGTTCCGAGCTAGTAAAGACTCGCACATTCTCTAGTGCCTCCTTGTTCATCAATTTCAGATCGTCACGCATGTTGAGGCCAAGATCCTGTGACTGGTAACGTGCGGCATGGGTTGGCTCCCCTCCCCACTTGATCACAAGTTGGAGTTTATCTAAGATAAGGTCGTTCTCAGCAGCAGAAAACCTTGAAAAAGTTGCGCCGGAAACTGAGTCGCTTCGCGTTTGCGGTCTCCCTGCGTTCTCACCCTCTTGGGGAGCGTCGTCGGGCGTGAATCTGGGCTTCTCCTCAACCGCCTTGTCAGCTGTTCCAAGAGTTGGTGCCGTCTGTCCCGAAGCCTCCTCTGGTTCTCGGTGCTTGAACATAGGTTTTATTTGCACTTTGGTCCCAGGCCAGCCGCCCTTTTTCTCCAATGAGGTACGAAGCAATCTTAACTTGTCTGTATCCTCTAGCCCTTGCTCCATCGCGACGTTGACAGCTTCGGATACGCTGCGAAGGGCGGATTCGCCCTTGATAACAACCTCTTCTTGATGTCCCTTTAGGAGATCGATGAATGGCTGACTATGGAAGGTGAATTTGAACTTCTGTTTTGGTGTTCGATCGGCGTGTCTTATGACGGCTACCATACCCTTCAATTTCCAAGAATGTTTGGATGCAGGAGGAGGAGGATTTCCCTCAATCGGACCATGGAGTATAGGGGAGGGTTGGTTCGTACCCTGCGGAGTGTTTTGACTTGTAGATGCACAATATTCCGGGTTCGAACCGACTAGACCATGGCTATAGTCCATACCGTCATGACTTGGGGCTGTGAGGCTTGGATGTAATGACTCCGAGGAGCCAAGTCCGGGAAATTTCTGCTGCTGTTGATTTCCATTGCTTTTTGACGAGCCCGGCGACTTCAGCAATGTTTTCAAAGCATGTCGATGTGATACCGAGTGCCTCCATGAATGGTGATTTTGATCAGAAGATGATGCTTCAGATGTATCCAGAATGCCCTCACGTCTACGCTTCTCAGTGATAAATGCATCTCTCAAAATACTGGCGCACCTGTCGTAATAATCGTTATTGTCCTTGACAAAACTCCAGCCGTTGACATCAATCACGTAGCTCCTCTCGTCAACGCGAAGCATATCGAAGCCGCAAATCCTCTGCCCAAACCCATAGGATATTTTGGACGCGATAGAAGCCTCTTCCCTGCTCAACTTGGTAATATACCTGAGCTCCTTCCCATGCGTGTTGCGGCGAACGAGGCCGTCGACAACAGGAGATTTCCGGGTTTCCGCATGGCAGAAGTCTGGGCCAACTGTATATGCCTTGACATCTTCCGCATTGTCGACCCTCAGAAATTGTTCGTATATATAACTTGAACCTTCATCTGTGACCGACCGAGGAGTTGTAAGCTTCGGGTCGTATTCGGAGCTTTTGTTTCCGACTTTTCGAAACAGTCGTCTGCCGCCACCTCCGTACTGCTGGTCATTGGGAAAGTAGATGTGTATATTATGATCTTCCCCGCTTACCGGTTTTTCGACGAAAGGCTTCCTGAGATGCTTGCCATCAACAATGAGGGAATCATTGTCTTCCGACATAGAGACGTTCCTCGTTATGGCGGCGCCCCCACCGGTACCGTCAGCTGAACCATCGAGTCTCACACCTGTGAGCTTATATACATGCTGCGCAAGGTCTGGAGACTCCAGAGTTGGCCCACCATCTCGGTTGACTTCAATTCTTCTCGGGGTCGGAACACTCATGTGGTCCAGGATGCGCAGACACAGTCGTCGGTCCCATAGGATCTTCTGCATAGGTAAATCATTGACGCAAAAAGGCTTTCTCAGCCTCGCGTAAGCGATGGCTTTGTCTAATGGAAAACCATCCGAGAAGAACGCTATGAGGAAGTCGCATATAGGCCAATTCTCCACAGCCTCGTCAAGGATCACCTTGTCGCCAAAGACAATGACCTCAAAATCGCCTTTAGATTGCAGACGAGTGAGGATATTCTGGCTGGGCTTGCTCCTGGCCTTCACATCCAGAGCACACACGCCGATTTTCCCCAGATATGCAGGTGGAAACTCCGCCTCGCTTGTTGAGCTTGCTGCGGTGCTCCCGCTTAATCTCCTCGGCGCCCGGCTTGACGATCGAGTAGACGAACGTGTGTTTCGGCCTTGCCCTTCGGAAACATTCTCAGGCCTGGTTACCTTCGATTGTGGGACCTGGACGGCATGGACATTGCCCTTCAACGAGCTAGATGCTGATGAGTGATAGAATAAACTGGTCGAATGTTTCTCTTCTTCAAGGGCGGAGTTGGATGCGGATGCAGTGGGCTTCGAAAACGCCTCTAATGCACCGGAGGCACCACCTGTATTGCTGCTCGTGTAATCCATTCATGAACCAAACACTTAGGTTGTTTAGAGAATGAATGATGAGAGTGTCCCAATTGCGAGGGATCAGACGTAATCGCGTATTTGGATCAATTGCGTTCAGACAGCTGACAGGATTGGAAATTCTCAATGGTGGCCGCTGCTAATAAGCTCTAATTGATGTTTCGAGTCAAGTGGAGGTGTTTGCGGTTTTTGTATCGAAAGCCGAGAGCAAGAATAGTAGACATTCGTTAGCGACGGGTAAAAGCGACCTGAATCTCCATGTCTTTTGATACCTTTGACAGAGTCCAGGGGCAGACTCGAGTTGTGGGTGACTAGCTGCAAATACCTGCGCTTAATGATACCAATGATCCTTGTTATTAGTCGTCATGGAAGATAAACAATACTATGAGCAGTAGCTGATGCGTCATTCAATTCTGCATGTATTATATTTCGAGGGTTGCAAATCCTGGTTCTTTGAGACGGTCATGGTAACTAAAGCGCCAATTGCCACAGCGGTTCCACTGGGTCGGTTCCCTGTATGCCAGTTGGAATTTTTTCCTACCAACAGCTCAATACTTCCTGAAATTGCTTGGGTAATATTCGAGAACAGGACACAGTGGGTTGCAGTAGCGAGGGGAGCACAGTAATATGTACAAAGAAGACAAGGTTCAGACAAGGGTGCAAGATGTGTAGGCATTATTTGGCACTTGTTTGGCACGTGGGGTTGAGAAGGTGGGAGCACTGGCGCGAACCCAGGTCACTATCAGATTCATGGAGTGAGCTGAACGATATGACCATACTCTGAAATAAAAAGATGATTCTTACCTTCTAGATGTCTCTATACCTACCTAAGGTAGGATAGGTTTTGACAGCAGAGCTACGGAGTACTGCTAGTTTTACGTAGTTTCTTCCGATAAATCGAACCTTCACTCTGCCATCACTGAACATTGGGAGTCGCTCTTACCATCAAAAGCACTGGGAGAGATTGCCAGATAACTAACATTAACGGCTTTCTTTTTTACATGACTGCCTTGTACGCAACACCTGATGTAAGTTCGAATTCAGCCCTAGAACACTCTTAATTCGTGCGTCATGATAGTCATACTCTTCAAACCCGTGGCCCACGATCATTCGACTCCTGACCCTCATTGTGTCAATATTCTCAACGGATGTCTCCTCGTAGATTATGCTAGAGACGCATGTTCGGCTGAAAAAGAGGGCAAGAGCTTGCCTAGTGGTGGCGCTGCTATCTGTGCTGGACCGTCTTTACCCTTGAGCCAACGGGTTTGCGCGTATCAGTTGGCGGCAATATACAGCACTAATGAGGTCATAAGAGTAGATTGTTAGAGTATGCTTGGATATACCAGTGTATGCGGGCATGTACCGTTATTCCCACGGATAAAGGCATCTCCGTATCTGCGTGTCAACTGCCCGCTGACATATTCCTGTGACTTCTCCAGAGCAATGTTCATATAACCATCTACTGACTGAAGTTCGCCTGTTCTGCAAGTCAGCAACCTCCGTGCTTCTGCTTGGATCAAGACCAGATAATACCTTCGTATACAACACCGGAATTTAGCTTGACCGTCACCGGAGCTCCAAGTATCTCGCCTAGAAAGGCGGACGGGTCCTTCCCTTCAGATGATGCACCATTCTCCATCCTTGATCAGCGCGTCGTTTCGTTCAATAATAAGCCGAGAGAGGCCAGGTTGTACTTTGATTGTTGCGGCGCTCAGAGATTAGCGGGTCCAGGAGCCGGACGAGGAGAATCCCAGCAAAGCGGGCACGTGTTGCATCACCGAGAAACAACAGTCGCAAAACATATACAGCTTCAGCGCAGTCGCAACACACACTGGTACTCGATTTGCGGCTCTGCGGACGATAACTCTCACACTTACAAAGTCAGAAACCATGTTTTGATTTAGGATCGGTTTGAATCTTCAAGTCCTGTCGGAGCCACCGAATTTCCTCCAGCCGCTTTCTCAAAAGTCTCTTAGCCCATAGCGCTGCCTTTTGTCCAGGACACACGCCGAAGAAATCACAAGTCTATCGAGCTACCAAAAACAATAAGACTCGGTTATGCCGTCGTATTTCAACAAGCCATCATGGGCAAGTCGAGGAAATGGAGATGAGGGTACCGATTTCTACCGCCGTGCCGGGCAAACATACAGAGATATTGTCGCTACAGATATAAATGCACGCCAGCGACGGGCGCACTCTCCTGAAAGCAACTCACGCAAACGGCAACGTCTTTCAAACCAGTCAGATGACAGGGATGCGCAAGGATCTAATGCCGAGCAAGAGGCAGAAAACGAAACAAATGCTCAACCGGAGGATTCGCCTGCTCTCAAGTATGTGCCTCACAAGAGTGATACCCACTTCGATTGCTCGACAAGGCTCCAAGTTTCACAGGCGTCAAAAAGATCCACCGTGGAAGCACACGAACTTATGACCTCAACACTTCAAGACTCACAGAAGAGGATACTGTCAGACCCGCAGGCGGCGCAAGCGGACATCACTTCCACATCATATCCTGAAAAGATAAGTTACGAAACAGCAGATAGCAGCGTGAAAGGCCTCCTGGAAGATACGAGGACACCAACTGATACAGGAACGCCCCGTACTGATCGAAACACTGCTTACGATAACACAGTTGTGCAAATCTTCATTACTTCAGAAATGGCAGACACAAAACCTCTAATTATCCATCGCAAAATGTCACAGCCTCTGAAAGATGTACGCCTTGCATGGTGCGAACGCCAAAATTTACCCAAAGAAGTCGCCTCCACTGTGTTCTTGACCTGGAAAGGCAAAAGGCTATTTGATGTCACTACATGTAGAAGTCTGAATATCGAAGCTCACAGTGCCTTTACCAGAGAGTTGTCGTTGTTTGACGACTGCATCGGTGATACCGATGGCCATCGAGTTCACATGGAAGCTGTTACTGAAGAAATGTTTGCGGCTGGGTATCAGTCCTCACCGAAGATGGCTGACTCTGACTCCAACTCCCCGACATTGGCCAAGTCTCAAGCAGTCGAACCGCAAGCTCAACATGAGATAACCCTCAAGTGCCCAGGGCTTGACGATTTCAAGATTCGCGTTTCCCCAACAACACGCGTCTTTCAGGTTCTCGATGCCTTGCGTAAGTCACGGCGCATCTCTTCCGAGTTGGATGTGTATCTTGCCTTTGACGGCGATCGCCTGGATCCTCATTCTTGCTTAGCAGATCATGAGATTGACGATGGGGATATGGTTGAGGTTATTATCAAAAAAGCGATGCGATTGGCGCCGTGACGATCTTCAGGACCTTCTCCGCCTTGCCAGCCATCTGTCTTCTACAAGCTGTATGTGGTACATAACAGTGAAGCATTGAGCATACCATTGACATATTTTTGAATAATTCTACTGTATCTTTTGGTCATCGACACCAGGCACGTTCAAGGTATCATTGATGACATGCTACCGGGCCATCCCACCATGGCAGATTTGGTTGGTAACTTGGAACTTGGTATGGCTCACGATGTGATGAGTTTATTCCAGGCTGCATTCTCTGCTCAATTGAGCACGCTAATCAAACTCAATGCTGTCATTAATAAAATAACAGGCTTCATGAGTAGCCTGAGAAGACGTAGCATACTAAGTACTTGGACTTTGTACTGTGTGGCTGATACTTCGTTAGTACCACAACTAGCAATAGCGCGGAGTGAGACGGACGTCCTCTGGGTATCTATGGAGTAGATAAGTGTCGACCTTTGGTGACCGCTAAGAATCCGCTTCAACGCCGAACTTATTATTAGTCAGTGTCCGCTCGGTCTTCTACTTCCTATTTTAGTTAGTGAGCTTACCCCTATTTCTTCTGTATATAGTATAGCTTTGCTGCTAGATTTAATAAATCAGACCTTTATATTTAAGTAGTAAGATACTAAGGATTATATACGCCATGGTCTCTGATAGTTATAAGCCCGCTATGCACCTAGAATTGCTTCTTCTGGTTTTTGAAGCTATTCAGACCTACTTCCTCTAAGGATACTATACCACGAGTAAAAAATTGATTAAACCTACCCTAGTTACCCCTGAACCAAAGAATTAACCCGGATATTAACCCCGAGGTAGTTCTTGTATAATAATATAGATGCTAGTGTAGTAATAAAGGTCTTAATTTATCTTGAATTCAAGAATAATTAGCACGCATGTTATAATTAAATAAAGGTTCTAGTAATAGCTAGGCAAGTATAGAAATATATTAACCCTGAGGTCTTAAAGGAGGATCGCCTGAAGTAACTAGATAAATTAGAAATCCCTAATATTAATAATAAGGATAAAGAATATTCGTGGAAGGACTAGATATAGTTATATACTATATAAAAGGCTTAGTTTAATAAGGTCTCTCGTGGGCTTGCTGCTGTGCATAAAGGTTATTCGAGGATTAATAAGCAAGGTATATAACGTAAATCACCGGCCATCCGACCGCCACCAGTCATCCGACCGCTCATCCGCGATCCGCTACGCCTCTATAACTTGAAGCTATTCGCAACCACCAAAAAAAGCAATATTTCTAATTATTTTGCTGCTTATATCGCGTAGGATATAATATTCTAATATAGCCTATAATATAATAGCTAGAATACCTTGGTAGAGCATGTCTTGGCGCACCAGAAGTTAATAGTACAGAAGTCGCAGAAAGGCCCCTGTCTATATTTAATTTAGTATTCCTTGCTACTATAAGGTCTGAACCTCCTGTATAGTAAGGCCTGGTATAGGAATTATTTATTACTTAGAATATACCTTTTTCTGCTTTTCTTTCTTATTTGCAGCGCGGAGATCATGGTTTTCAGCAGCTAGCTGTGTAGGATTATATAGAGTAACCTGACAGCCCTTTATAAGCTATTATAGTATTTTTTTTTGAAAGTATTAAAGGACTTTAAGAGCCTCTTTTCAAAAGCTTTTTGACAAAAGATACCTGCCGCTGTAGTTAACAGACTATATATAGTATTACAAGTATAGAAGAACTAGTAAGCTACTAGCTATAGTTAGGGGGGGGGAATTAATATCCTTAGTATAATATTAAGCTTTCCAAGTACTCTATCAGGGTCAAAAGGCTATATACTAGCTATAGTAAAGCTACTTTTAATATTCTAAGGTTTAAAGACCTCCCGGTGAGCTATAGGATATATAGATAAGAATTTAAGTTTATTAATATAACTATATCTAAGGTATATCTTCTTCTTAATAAGACTACTATATGCGTGCTTTGACAGACTAAAATAGCCTATACCTAGAGGCTATAGAAAATAAGAAGAGTAAGCAGGCATGCAGATAGGAATAACTTTATTTTTCTTGCAAATCTTATTAAATCAAGGAGTAAGGTAGCTTCTATAACTATTTAAAATAAGTAATTAATATTAGCTAACCTTTCTTGTATCTATAGCAGGAATAAATACGTTTTGAAGCTAGTAGAGGCCTATCTTATCATATATTTATCTATTAGGACTTAATTTAATTTACTAGTTAATTACCTACTCGCGCTAGCCTGGTTAAATAAGATAAGGTTTTCCAGGTATATTTACCCTTGTTACTACTTTTGTAGTAGTAATTAGGCCTATTACAAAACTAGTTTTATTAAAGTTAAAGATATCCTTGTCAAGTATCCTATACTAAAGCTATATCTCTTGTAGAGTTATAAACTACTCTTGTATAGCCTTTAGATCCTTGTATTTAGCTTGCTTGTAGTTATATCTTGCAAAGTAACTCTTGATCTCGGGGCGTTGTTTAATAAACTTGGTAACCTAGTTTAGGGCTGACAGGGTTATACCTAGAGGGGTGTCATACGCCTATCGATCTTTCTTCTTGTTCAACAGGCTGAGTCATGTTTTAGTCAGCCACATCGGTTCTTCTAGCCGTCACGGCTTCGAGCTAGCTTTCATTAACAACTACTTCATGATATATTAGTAAACTGCTTCCTAAAGTGGTAGCATGTCTAGAATTATTCAGGACTGCCTTTGTTTTGATTCAGTATCTATTTCCTATTATAATTATTAATAATTCTGGGTTTCCGACATCAAATCCTTGCTTCAAGGTCTATCTCCAGGCGAGATTGTAGATATATTAGGTCCCTCTAACTATCTACTATATAGCTTTGCTGAACTAGGCCTCCACGATAGCAAGTACCTTTACTTTACTATAGCCAAGTTCCTGCTAAAGCAAGCTAATTAACTAATTTATTAACCTTGCCCTGCTCTTCCCCTTTATCTCTATCTCTCCGAGCTATTCTATAATCATATTCCTTGAACTACCTACAAGAAGTCATGTTATATACTCTAAACAAGCAGACTAGTACCTCCTTTGGCTAGGTTCTAGTATTTATTCTTTAGTAGCTTTATTATTAATTACTGATATCTAATTAATTATCTCTATATTTAGGCGAGTTAACTTATTAGTTACAAGTATACTACTATTAATAGCCTTTACAGTAGTTTGCTAGCAAATTTACAGGGTAAATAATCTATCTATTCTCTTACCTAGCCTCTACTCTTTCTCTACCTACTTCTACTAAGAATACTACTTTTCCTGTAGACTGGGCTCTCAGTTAACCTGCTATTTATTAAGCTATTTGGGAATTCTATTAGCTAGTAAAGGCCTTAAAATCAATAATTCTAATAGCCTTTTTAACTAAATCGCGGTTAATCTACTACCTGAAGCTAATAATACTAATCCTATAAACCCTCTTGGATCCTCTAGTTCCTATTACTCGAGATCTTCCTCTATCATATCTGTTACTTTAGATCAAGCGGGTTAAAATAAAGTAATATTATTAAATATATTATATATTAATTATCCTGCTTTAGAAGGCATGTCCGGTGAACCAGCCCCTATTTCTAGCAAGTATTTATTAACCCTTTCTTGTTTATCATCGCCTGATCCTATCTCTAATCTACTAACTATTCAAGTTATAAACTGCTTTACAGATAGCTAATATAGCTAATTACCTTGTTATCCTTGAAAGTGGTTAAATACCTCGGTCCTGTTCTATTTTATCAGCTGCCTTGATTCACTATCATTCTATTTTGTATAATAGCTTTAATCCTTACTGCCAAACCACAAACATCAAGCTACCTATATTATAGTCAGCGTGTTATATAATATCTGGTAGCCTTGGTAGCTTCTAGTCAGGCAGCCCTGCTTTTAGTAGCCCTTAGATAGCCTAAATAACTAACTAGATACTAGTTTTTAACTTCTGTTAAACCTGAATACTAAACCTGAACCTACCCTTGCTAATATTATAAGAATACTCTAATAAACCTATTACACGCCGTAGGCGGTTCATTGATTCTGAAGAGGAAGTTGTTGATTCAACTAAGAAGTCGCCCGTCGAACAAGTAGAAGTCCGGGCTGTATAACTAAGATATAACTAATATATCTCTTCAGAGGCCTGCGTACTATAAGTACTGTAAAATAAAAGAAAAGATATTATCCTTGATAAAAAATAGTTTAAAGCATGAAAGTAATAGGAAGGATAGCTTCATCAAGCCTTATCTATAGTAATAATAAAAAGGAACTAGCCTATCCTTCCTTATCTATACTAGTATTATTTTTTCCTTCCTTGAATACCTTGATAGCTTTATCTACTTAAATATCTTTAATATAGACCTATTTATCTTTGTTTTCTGGATATTTATACTAGTAAACTAGATATTCAAGAACTTGCTTTCTAGTTTAACTAATATACCTCTAGTATTTACTAATAATTTGATTAACTTCCTAAACCTCACTAGACTTATTAATAATCAGAGGCAGTTTAACTAGCTAATAGCTAAAGAGGTTATTAAACCAAGCAGGGGAAGTTTTATCCTTAATATTTTTATTAATAAGAGCAGGCTTAAGCTAAATAATAGAAAATATAGGATATATTTTTTATTTAGCTAGTAATTTACTAAGCTAATAAGCTAATTGTCCTATATATTTGATTACTAGAAAAGGGCTAGCAAACTAACAAGTAAACTTGTATAAAAATTAAGCTTGCGGTAATAAATAGCCTTAGTATAACTAAATATAAGCTTGATTACTAACTTATAACTTAAATAGCTTATAATTCTGATTATATACCTGCTTTATTTATATAGTAGTATATTTTAAAGCTTCTTTAGTATCTAGCTAAGTAGTAAAGTCCTGTTTAAATATATATTTCGAGAGATTCTATAGCTATCAAAGCTTAATACTAAATAGTAGCTTGTATAGGGTTTCTTTTATAGATTAATTAATTAATAAATTCAGGATACTAATAATTATAGGCAAGTATTTTTTCTAATAATTACTGAATTCTAGTATATAAATATATTAAAATATTATTTTAATAACCTGAATAAAATACTCAGATTAACTATCTAATTAAGGATAATATATAGTAGTATACTACTAGTTAACTTAGAGGGCCTTTCGGAATATACCTTTCTAGAAATTAAAGGTAAAATAAGGGTCTTAATTATTAATAAAACCTCGCGGGAGATCCTAATTATATTTTTTTATATATTCTATTATAGTAAATCCCTATTCTATTATAGTCAAGGTAGACTTGCCTGGAACTAAACTAATATATTTTAAAAATTTATTAATAAGTATTAAGAGTATATTATAGCTATTATTATCTAGTAAATAAATTATAAAGTCTATAGTAATAATATTAAATAGGACTATAGCAGGGATAATTAGCTATAATAAGTTAAATAGCTTATAACAGGGATAAGTATTACCTTTATAAGTAGGGTAAAATTTAATATATTTCTGAAGTTATTAATAACCTTAGTATATAGCAAGACCCTTTAATTAATTTATATATTTATTAAATCCCTGATAGCTATACTAGTCATGTACTAGGTAGAATACTTTCTTGTTTAACCCGCGGGGTATATAAAGCTAAGGTTTACTAACTATAACTAGCCTGCTAGTTTCAGGATTATTTACAAGGTCTTGTCTTAGTAAATAAAGCAAGCTATTATTAATCTAGTAAGGTAAATCTACAGAATCTTGTTTTATTATCTTGATAATAAACTTAGCCCGGGGATCCTTAGTATAGGCTTTATAAATCTAGTTCTTAAACTTATTAGAATACTAAATTCTAATAACAGGAGTTTTATTAAACCTAGCAGGAGTATTTTAAAAGCTATTAAAATTTATTAATACTAGGAAAGCTTATAATAGGTTACCTATATTAAAATTAATATTATTTAAAGAAGGTTTACTATTAGTTCATGGTAAATAGGATAGTATATTAACTATAATATTTATATAACCAGGCTTGTAATAAACCTATAGATTAAATTATAATATATACTAGGAAGCCTGAATTAACTAGAGATTTAAGTATTCTAGTACTACTATATTTAATAATATCTGTTTTGCGATACTAATAGTAGAGGAATAGTTAATATAAATAATTAAAGTAATAGTTATAATCTCTAGTAGATACCTAATCTTTTAAAATATCTATATTAAATATAATATTTCTAGCTCTGTTGGCTAATAGCAAGTTTTAGCTAAAGTTAGAGATTAAGATAGGAAAAGAATTAATTTAACTTGAATTCTAAGAGGTAGAACTAAAGGATTCTCATAAATTTATCTTTTAATAATATAATAAATAATTATACCGTGAGCCTTTCTAGATATATTAAGATTAATATAGAACTATCTTATAGGATTAAAATATATTAAGAATTTTAGATTACTAAATTCTTTTTATATATTATTAAATATAACAAGCTCTATTAAAATAGGGTTAATAAGCTTAGCTAATTTTAAATATTTAGCTCTAACCTAGCTACTTTTTACTAGTACCTTATAAAGTAGTATTACTTTCTATTACTACAAGGGATCTATTTGCTTGGTAAACTATATAATATAATAGTAAAAATACTTAATAAGATCAAGGTAATACTCTAAATCCTTTGAAGTCTCAGGGAACTTCAGGGTATAGATAATAGCTAGTTTTTTTTTAAAGGTATTAAGTCCTAGTATATTAATATATTAACCTAATAGCTATATTAATAGAAAGCTAATAAATATTTTTTATAGTTCAAGCTTTATATTCAAGCTCTCGAGCTTGTCAAAAACTAAATTCAGATATTTAATATATTTATCTAATATAAGTAATACTATAATAATATTATTAATATATACTTAGTAGAACTCCCTGAATTTAGCTAGGTATAGATCTATTTATCTCTAGATATATAGGATAGAATTAATAAAACCTATTATAATAATATTAAATATCTCCTGGCTATAATAAATTATTATAGCTAATTAATTCTAATACTCTCTTTAAACAGGCTACTAATAGAAGAATTTATATATATCTATTATAGTAATATAGTAATATCCTTAAACTAATATAATAATCTTTTCTTATTAGAGAATAGGATATAGATCCAGCTCTACTTCCTTATTTATAATATAAAGGTTAATTATAATATATCTTTTTAGTTTACCTGAAATAGTCCTTTATATTATAAAAATAAGGTATACCAAGAGGGTATACCTGCAAGCTTTTAATAGCTTGCTTGAGGTAATTAATAGGTTAAAAGTCTTATTAATAAATTTATAATCTTGCTAGCTTAGTTAATAAATACAGGGAGTTAGTAGATAGTTCTCTTAACCTTTTTTTAGTAGAATCTATATCTACTATTCTTCAGGAATATTAATAATATATTTAATAATTAACCCTTAAATATTATAATATTATTTAATAACCTGGTATAGCTATTTAATAATAATATTACTAGCTTCTCTATATATAGTAATATTATTTAATAGGATAGTAGTTTAATCAAGATCTCTTAGATTTAATAATTTAGGTAGAACCTCTTTAATAAGTTTTTTACTTTTATTAATACTTACTTACTATACTTGAATTATTGCTTGTTTAATATACTAGTAATAACCAAGAGGCTACTAGTTAAATTCAGGTCTAGGGCAGGTAAGTTAATCTAATAATAATATATCTTATTATACTCGAGCTAGTTCCACGGCTTCAGGCTTGACCCTAAAAATTAATATATATTTAGAATTAGTAATTATACTAATACTAACTCTGCAAGTAACTATAATTAGTTCTAAGGATTTATTAATTACTTTAATAAATAAGAAGTTTATTTTAACTAGATAGCTATATATAACTAGACCTTTAGACCAAGCTCTAGGTATAAATAGAAGGTTTTTATCTAATAGGAATTTAGTTTTTATAATAACTAGGATTTATCCTCAAGAATAAGGGGGTATTATAGTCTATTTAGCTAAATAAATAGGTCTATTGATAATTTAATAGGACTTTGCTTAGCAAAAAATAGGGAAAGTTAAATTCTTGCAGGATCTAATAGAAATAATACTTTTATTAAAATTAAATTTAAAGCCTTCTTGTATAAATACTTTAGTTCTGACTAGCAAGTTTAGCTTTATATTATTAACTAGGTAAGTATTTAGTTAAATCTTTATAAATAATAAACTATGCCTATTATTCTTATTAAATAAGGCTAGAAAATAAAAATTAAAGTAGGTAATCTAATCTATCTAGTAAGATAATTTTATACCTTTAACTAAAATAAGTTATTTAATATATTTAACCCTGATTCCTGGGATAGCTTTCAGGAAAGCTATATTATTAATAGTTAATAA
This sequence comes from Aspergillus undulatus, assembly GCF_047715775.1. Lineage (NCBI taxonomy): Eukaryota > Fungi > Ascomycota > Eurotiomycetes > Eurotiales > Aspergillaceae > Aspergillus > Aspergillus undulatus. Next base: position 5,812 of record NW_027396721.1, on the reverse strand, counting down.
ATATCCTATATTAAGGTATATATTAGTATATATCTTGATAATATTAATATCTGCTTTAGTAATAGTACTTCTCTAAATTTATAGTAGAGAATAATCCTCAGTTTAGCTAGATTTAATAATATAATCTACTTATATAATAAAAGTAATAATCTCTACCTTGCCTAAGTTAATAGAAGGTATAACTAGTAGTTAATTAGTATTATTTTTTGATCTAGAATAGCTAGGTAAATACTTGTATAATATATTTTAAAAAAGGAATCTAGAGTTACAAAGTTTACAGGTAATAATAATAGGTATAGGTTTAATTTAAATAGATTAGGCCTTAATAGCAAAGCTATATTTATTATTAAATAACTTGTTTTTATCTTTAGCTATAAAAGCTTGCTCATGTTTAACTAGTTTAACTATTATAAGTAGTATTAGTACGGGAGCCTGAATATAGTAAGTAAGAACTAGAAAACCTATCAGGGAAATCAGGGTAAATATATAGTATATAGCCAGGGTATATTTATTACTAGGAAGTAATAGAGTATCCTAATCCTGCTTTTATTTATTAATTAATACTTTAGTAATATAAGCACGGGGCCTATTCTAAGGTTATTAATTATTATAATAATTACTCTAGTAGCTACTATAGTTCTTAGTCTTATTAATTAATTTATTTATTACCCTATTAGAACTCTAGTTACTATTCCTGTAATATAACTATTAATTTAAATTCAAGTAGTTTAACAGGGTATTTAACTAGAATCATATATTTAGGGAATAGAATAAATTTAATTAATAAAATTAATAGGCTTATTACGGGGGTACTTGATAATACCTGAGGTAATTATTTTACTTATAGACAGGCTAAATATAAAGCAAGCTAAACTAATAGTTAGTAGAAGAACCTGATTAGTAATTATTTTTAGGATTAGAATTTTTAGAATTAAAACTAGATTTTATAGCTTTTTTATTATTATATTTAGTAGAGATATTCTACTAGATATATTAGTATTATTTTAATTTTTTAATAAAGGAAGCTATTATTATTCCTTTGTCTAGTATAGGAATATTATACTAAAGATTTAGATCTAGTTAATTAAAGATTATTATTATCTAATTAAAAGGCTAATTAATATTAGCTATATAGTAGTAGTAAATAATTTCCTGTATAAAGCTTTATAGGGTTTTTCTAGTTTTAATATTTTTATAGTTATAGAATAGAGTGCTTAGTTTCCAAAGGGCTACTTGTATATTTAGCTTAAAATACTTAGTCAGGAATTAGAGCTAATTATTCTTATTAAACTATTATAGAGGGCTATTTTCTATAATTTATTAAATTAAGTAGTAAACTAATCAGGGGCTAATCTACAAAGACAGGCTTGAATATTTAATTTAACTATTACTTTGTTTTTTGCTATAATAATATCACGCATGTAGTTTATAAATATATTAATATTTTTATAATAGATTGTATTTCTTATTTACTTTACCGTGATATTATTAGCTATATCTAGCCAGAAATATCCTATTTCTTTGGTTTTCTAGCTACTACTAAAACTATTTTAACCTTGGTATCCGCAGTTATAGTTATAGAAATTTAGATTACTAAATAGAGGTCCGGGGGGTCCAGGAGGACCAGGTAAGCTAGGAAGGCTATTAGGAAAGTTACTATTACTAGGAAATTTATAACTAGGTAAACCAAGTAAGCTACCAGGAGGACTAGGGAAGTAAGATTAATTATAATATAGCTAGTAAAATATTTAACCTTAAGGTAGATTTACTAGGGCTTGATCCTGTAGAAGCTAATTTAATAAAACAGGGGTATTTTAAATAGAAAGAGTTATAGTTTATATATATTAACCTAGATTAGGGTTTTGTCCTAGGACTTGTTATTATTTAATTTTAGCTAATTAATTATTTATTACCTCTTGGCCTTACTATAAGGCCTCGAGTATAATATAGTTTTATTCAAGAAGCTAAAGGATTTATACTAAATTAATATTTTAGGATTTTTAATATTAATTAATAATAGTTATACCTGAATTACTAGGGCTAGTAAAAATAGGTAAAACTATTTTATCTAGTAAATAACTTTAAAGCTATAAGAACAAGAAGTTCTAACCTTATTAAACTAGATAGTAAGACTATTCCTTGAAATACCAAGAGCAAGGCTAAATTAATTAAGGTTTATTAATCAGGATTTATTAATTTTAGTTATAGGTTTAATAACTAAGTATTTAACTTATTTAATAAGTTTAACCCTATTAATAGGGTCTGCTTGTCAAGGGAAAGCTCCTGGAACAAGGGGAATTTAAATAATATTAAAAAATTATTAATAATATTACAGGTTAGATTTATCTAGCCCTCTAGATATACTATAAAGTTAAGTTTTCTATATTATAAAGGGACTATCAAGTAGATCTTTAGAACTAGGATCAGGTATAGAAATATAATTAAGTTATTTTATAAAACCTAAAACTTTAATATTACTAGCTTTAATAACTATCTCAGGTTTAATATTATTATCTATAGTATCTTTTTTTATTAATTATTTACCCTTCAAGCTAGTAAATAAAATAGATACTGAATAAAAGACTTACTTAAGTAGTCTAGCTAGATCTACTTATTTAGCTTGAGGATTCAGATATTAATTAATATATTAAATAAAATCAGGAAGGTTCTCAAGGTTTAGCTAATTAGCTAGTTAAAGGAACTCCTTAATATCTTGATAGCAGGATAACTAGCTAATTTCCTAATTAGTAGGGTAAGTATAATACTTAACTAATTTAGGTAGAGATTATATAGCTTGTAGATAGTTAATTAGGTAGATAGTTTAATTATTAAACTTGTTACTCTTATTAGATAGAAGAATTAACTAATATACTGCTAGCTAATAGGCTAATTTAGCTATATATTTACTAGGTCTGATAAGTATTAATTTATTATATATAAATAACAAGAATAAGGTTTAATAAATATAGGTAGTAGTAATTAACTAAAGGAAAGAGCAGGGCTATCAGTAGAGGTAAGCAAAGTATAATAGAATAGAATAACCTGTTCTAGCAGGGTTAGTTAATTAAATAGAGGACCTGTAAGAATAGCAAGCTAGTAATCAAAGGGGCTAGATTAATAATTTATAGGTATATTATAATAGCTAGGAACTATAGTTTCTGACAGGGCAAGCTTGCAGGAATAATAAAATTAAAATAGAAGCTATTTCTGTTTCTAGTAATATCTGGATAAGACCAAGGACATGCTACTACTTATTACATGCTGTAGGCGGTTTATTGATTCTGAAGAGGAAGTTATTGATTTAACTAAGAAGTCGCCCGTCGAACAAGTAGAAGTCCGGGCCGTATGACTAAGATATGACTAATACATCTCTTCAGAGGCCTGCGTACCACAAAACCAATATCTGAATAAAGTAGCTTGAGGTATACTTCTAAGCTTAGAATACTATAAGCTAGCCTGCTTTATTAAACCCTCTAGTAGCTTAATTACAAGGCTCTAGTTAACTGAATATACCTGTATTTATTTATATTCCGCCGGCCAATACCAATGCTTAATAGACTAGTAATTAGAAAACTAATAAAATTGGTTTTTCTAGCCTAATATACCTGATAATGTTACGGTTAAGCAGTAATATAGTTTAATATACTATAAAAACATGAATATATTTATTAACAGAATTAAAGATATTATTACCTATAAAGGAGAGCCTATAGTAAAAGTAAATATACAAGCATGCCTTTATAGAGCTATATTATATTAGTTTACTTCCTAGTTAATAGAACTTGAAAAAATAGCTCTTTAAACTACTACTATAGAACAAGGCTAGCTTATATACCTATTAAAGAAATTTAAGGCTAACCCTCAGGTTACTTTATAAAAATTATATACTTTTAGTTTTACTCTAATATTAAGAATAGTAAAATACCTTAGTTATTCTGTAAGGACATTATTTATTATTGCTAAACCGCAGGTATTATTAACCTATATAACTAGATTTTAATAATTTAGAATTACCTGGATCCCTGTAAGGGGGCAATATGTTTGTGTTAGACTATACCGCGCCGTATGTACATGAAGGGTTCGTTGAAGGAGGAAAAGATAGATAGTCGTGTGTGGAAAAGGTAGGAGGTAAGCGAGGGTGGGTCTTCGTACGAGGTCACATGATGACCGAGTAACAACAACTGAAGAGGTGCCTCGTACGAGGAACCCATAACATTAGTATATATATTAATATAGAAGAAATAATTAATTATATCGCTATTTAAATAAAATTAAGCTATAATACTAAATATTATTTTATTAAATTTAATAAAGGTCAGAACATGTACCTATAGCTTTATAAAGGTTATTAATTATTAATATTAAATATCCCTATCAAGTTTATGAAATAGTATACTAGCCTATTTAAAATTATTAAGCAAGTTAGCTATTTAGCCTATTATCTATTAGGCTTGCTATTAAATTAAAAAATCTACCTAGTTATATTAGTTAATTAGCTTAAACCTGTGCCTGCTAATAAAGACCCTTATAGATATAATTATCCTAAACCTCCTGCTATTATTAATAAGGTATTCCCTAATAATAATTATTAGGAAGTTAAATAACTACTAAGATATTATATTTAGTTAATTAGTTAATCTTGTACTCCTTTCGTGGAATATCTTGTTAGATAGTAAGGGTATTTAGCTAATAATAACAAGTAGGTTTATGCCATTAACTCAGGCTTTAAAGACCTTGTTAAAGCCTATAATAAAGTATACTGGGATCAAGTTATTAAATAAAACAAGAAACACGGGCTTCCTTTACTACTCTATAAAATATAATTATAGTTAACTTATAGCTTACTCTTTATCTTGTTATTGCTGTTGTACTATTTCGAGATTAATAATTATATTTATTTTACTATATAAGGACGTGGGAGTTCTTCTGTTAACCCTATTATTATATACCTATTGATCTTTCTTCTTGTTCAACAGGCTAAGTCATGTTTTAGTCAGCCATATCGGTTCTTCTAGCCGTCACGGCTTCGAGCTAGCTTTCATCAACAACTACTTCATGACACATCAGTGAACTGCTTCCTACAAGGGGTTATTAGTATAGAGGATTATATTAGCTATTTCTTGCACGCGTAAAGGCCGAGGGGGAATTCCATGTATATCTCTAGATAGAATCTACTTTAGTAAAGCCCCCTCTTAAGTTTTAGATAGCCAGAGGTTATAGTTATAGTATTCTACTTTAAATTTATAGCTATTAACATGGTCGCGAAGTATTCCATATAAAATATTAAATATAGTTACTGCAGGATAAATACCGCGAATTTTATTTTTTTTAAAGCTTGAATTACAGGTTAGATCCGGCCCTCTTGCTCAATTAAATCTTGACGAGACTTTCTGCGATTTGGTGGCATGGTGGTGAGCTGAAGAGCGACGTGTAGAACAACGCGTGGACTTTGGAGGGGCGGTCGGATGACCGGTGATTTACGTTATCTACTACCTATACAGAAAGATATTAGTATACAAGAACTTGAAGACTTTGAAACAGAAATTTATACTTACTATAGAGTAGATAGAGCAAAGGATCCTATCCTAGTAGAAAGTACTTTTAAATAAACTGATAAAGGAGCAGAATATTAAGGACTAGCTATAGTATTATAAAGTAATATATTATAAAAGCTTAAATATAGATCTTCTAGATATATAATATTAATAATCTATATATGTCGGAAGGTGGACTTGATATAATAAGAATAGATATATATATCTGAATTAACTATTCCTTAATAGGAATAGTGTCGTAGCATCAGATATATATA